>NC_139564.1:69819718-70096007 GCF_965112155.1 Podarcis liolepis | reverse complement strand
AATTCAACTGCACACTGGTTTTGTCTACCCTCTGTGTACACTGAAGTTCCTATATATATGATATATCAATAAAATCATTCAGATATTCCAAGACATAGCACAGTATATTCTTCTCTCCTTTAGCACAAACTTCTGCATGTCCAAATCTGCTTTCCTGCTTCCAGAAGGTCATGCAGATAGCATGATCCACTCATTTTCAATTGATGTGGAACCATTTTCACATAGACCTCCCATTCCATGAAATAGTCTGTTGTGGTGATCACGAATGCCAGGCAGAAGGAAACAAGACTCCCATCTCTTTTCTCTTGAGTATTGTACCTGAAGTGCATTGGATCAAACCCATAAGATGTTAATATGCAAGGCTGTAGGATAAAATCCCAGCTGTTGAAAGTGTGCTTAAGTGATATGCTGCCACTGATAGTAATAGGACTTGCTTGCGAGTAAAAGTATTCAGGATCCATTAAATGCTAGGAAATGTACCAAATTCTGCCTGTTGTGTGTAATGGCAAACCCTCTAATTGGAATTTCTGATGAAGAAATGTATTTGTTTGAGAAGTAACTTCACTTTTCACCAAGCCGATGTATTTGTAAGAATTTTTACTATACCGTGCTTGCAAATAACGTTTATTTCTGTTGTGTAAATATGCAATGGTTCATTTTAATAAAATGTAAGCCCTAAAATAAGATAAACCCCATGACTAGAAGTGCATTGAAGATTTAAAGTGCATTCATCTGCTCTTTTTCTATATAAATATTCATTGGTTCAGTGTTCTCAGGTTGCTGGAACTTTTAATCTGCATTCAGATGGAGGTGCTTTAATCAGGGAGTTCATAAAAACCTAACTTTTTCCATAAAACATATAGCAAGGTATAACACAGGGTCACTAGAGCTTAAAAAAAAGGAAATAAAATTGGGTAAACTGCATCTTGAAAAGGAGGGAAATGCAAGCGCTGATGGCATTCTGCACCATAATATCAATATTCTATTAAAAATAAATCTCTCACTGTTATACTGAAGTGCCTCAAACAGCCTGTCACTTTACTGCAGTCTTCAAAGATGACTGATAATGGGTGAAAAAAATATAAAAATAAAAATCCCATAGCATCTGTTTACCATGCACTCTCAGAAACAGTTAAGATTTTTTTTTTTTTAATGTCAGCAGTAATATGTGCATGTATTAGCTATCATAGAGAGATCAACAGAACAAAGACAGGCTCACTCCATGCTGGGAATGGGGCCGGCTACTGTTATAAATTAGGATAGCCAAGCAATGGGAGGCAGGGGGAGTAATTTTAAAAGGCACCTTGTCTTTGTTTCTTGGAGCCTACATCTCTTTTGCAACATTTTGTTTATGAAGATTAGGACTAGGACAAAACTATTTGTATTGGATTTATATAGCTCCACATGGCTCCACAGAGCCTTCTGGGTAGCTTGCCTTGTTTTGCAGTCTGTTTTTAGTGTTTTTATTTTTTTTAAAAACCCCTTCTCATTTTCAGCCTTTTTTTTTTTTGCACTATTTTGCCGTTGTCTTTCTCCTGCGTTGCTTTCTCAGTCACTGGCCTCATTCGTTTGCCCACAATGCCATTAAATCTTTTGGCTGAGGCAGCCCATGTGATTGTGTTGATATTGCGTGTCGAGGTCCCCAGGGCCACCCCAATAACTCACACACCACACAGAAAGTTTGTTGAAGGTTTTTGGCATAATTCTGGCCACAACTTTATTAAAATGCAAAAAATGTGAGTGGTTGCTTAGGCATTGGTTGCGACTATCTGCCCCCCAGTGGGGGGACAGACTGACATTCCGCAAGCCTGCGAAAGTCAGAAAAGGGGAATACATTTTGGGGTAGCGAGGGAGCACGGAACCTGCCCTCAGCCCTCCCCAAATGCAACCAGGGGCTCTTGCGTGGCCCTAGCCCCTTGACAGGGTTCGGACAAAAGCAACAGTTAGCCCCCGATTCCTTTAACGGAATCCCTTGCAGCAGCAGCAGCATTAGAGGGGCAGGCACAGCCAATCCATGCCCCTCAACCAACCAAACCATAAACCAATGCCTAACCGCAACCTTACAAGTTGTGACGATTTGCTACGCAGTAGGCAAAAACCAAATGGCCCCAGCCAATCAGCCAGATGGACAAAATTCCTACCGGGCCCCTGCCCCAAGAGCAGACGACCCCATGACAGGCATAGCAAGGTCAAAGCAAACAACCCTAAATATAGGGAGGGGGGACGGGCAATCCGATGCACGGGCGAAAAGAGGAAGCTCTATGCCTCGTGCAGGGAGTTTTAACATTTCTGGCTGTCAATCAACAAATGGCAACATTAACTTCTTCCCAACAACAAGGGAAGCCCAATCACAACAGTGGCCAAAGATCAATTAGCCCGCCCCACAACTTTGGAGTGTCCTGTCAGCCCCCACCGCAACACGTGCTCTCCATGAAGGAGAACACGCTTTGTCTTGATAAAACATTTGATGTGATGATTTCAACAGAAAATGTGGAGACAGGCAATCAGATAAAGCAACACTTTATAACACGTATTCCTCTCCTCACCTCTCACCCTGGGCTGAAAACCATATGTTTCTTTCTTCTGCTATACCTTGAACGGTTCTAAATTTGATCCGTTCACTTCTAAATGACGGCCATATCCTTGGACGTCAATCGAATTTAAGTCAAGGTTGGTCATGATAAGGTCCATTGAAATCAACGTGACTGAATGGAAGAATCCCCTTCCATTGCTCTCAGTGGGACTGTGTTGCAGCTAATTGCAACGTTCTTCGTGTCCAGTGCACAACTGATGATAACAGGTGGAGGTGAGTGTGTTTTCCATTTTAGTGATGCAGATTTTAACGGCAAGGAGTAAGTACTGTATCTTTTGCTCTATAAGACTCCCTTTTTCCCTCCTAAAAAGTAAGGGGAAATGTGTGTGCGTCTTATGGAGCGAATGCAGGCTGCGCAGCTATCCCAGAAGCCAGAACAGCAAGAGGGATTGCTGCTTTCACTGCACAGCATCCCTCTTGCTGTTCTGGCTTCTGAGATTCAGATTATTTTTTTTTCTTGTTTTCCTCCTCCAAAAACTAGGTGCATCTTGTGGTCTGGTGCGTCTTATAGAGCGAAAAATACGGTAAACTGTTTCTGTGAAAGAGAAGAGCAACTCCTATCCTTTTATTCAGCAGCATAAGTTGCTAGGTTTTGGACGACATGCCCTGGAATTGAACTGAGAAGCTGAACGTGGCAAATGTTTCAGTTGTAGGGAGGTTAGCCACAAAAGGCAGTATGTTTGAGGTCAGTAGAAAGGAGGGGAGGGAAGCAAGGCGTACATGACTTAGACTGGATTTTGCATTAGCCAAGCCATTTGGTAACCTGAGCATTCATCAAGTACAGAAAGTCATATACGTGCAACTGCTGACTACACAAAGTTTGCTTGACAGCCTTGTTAGCAACTGCTATATTACTTGACAATTCTGCACTATTTAAGTACTTAGATATGAAACAGGGTATGTTGTCCTGGCAAAGTCATTGTATTACAAGCCACTTTTCAAACTCAAATTCATAAATCAGCGAGGGATTCCCACTCCCCCCTTCCCTTACAGAAGCACTGTGTTTAAAAAGTGAGCCTCTTCCTCCGTCTGCTTCCCCTTTTATATGGCTAAAAGGGGGAAAAAAATACCGAACCAAGAGTTAAGAAATGATATTGAAATATTCAGTGCTTCGTTTCTCTATTTTTGAAACAGCTTAATTATTTCCCTGCAAGGGTATTTAGTATCAAGGGTATATTGGCAGAAAATATATCTGACAGTTTCAGCAGAAAAAAAATTCAAATTACTGGTACACAGCAAAGGAAAATCCCTGAAGTCCATGGAGAAGATTGTATTGATTTTTATGGAAGCAGAAGTCAGGACAGGACCAGTAGAAATACAGATTGTCCACAGCATCAGTTGCACAGCTGGAGCCATAGAATGGGAGTTTATGTGTTCAGATTGCTAGCATCCATCAACATTTGGCGAGTTATTACAGATCATTGCCTCCCAGCACCTCCAAGCTTGGATCCCATAATGTTTGAGCTCAGTGGAAACAGTTAAAAGCTTCTAGCATGCCCATTAACATCTCGATCTTTTCGTTTAATTTAAAAGTTTATAAGTTGTAGGATCCTAAGACAGAGTGGGATTCAAATGTGTATCTGAACTGATGGCAGTAGCAGAAGCTCAAAATAAAATAGGAGGAATCTGGAACACAGTTAAGGGCTGCTTCTTTGTGGGTGTTCCTAAGCGTGCAACATCCACCCACCTGGGTATAGCTAGGGAATGGAGGAAGCTGATGAATCAAAGACGAAAAAATGGGATATAATTATCCAGGAGTATAGATGGACACATGACAAGTGTTGTAAACCTTAAAAAGTGTACAGGATTTCTCAGTTAATCAAATGTTCTTCTGCAGAGAAGCCACTTGAAAAGGCATTATTATTATTATTGCTATTACTGTTTATTGAATTTGTATGCAGTTGTCTAGAATGTCCTTGAGTAATAAATAAGTCATTTTAACGGTTGCTTTGTTTGGCTTTTAAAAGTCTGTATGTTGTACACCACCCTGATGTTTTGCAAGAGGGCAGTATATTCTTTTATGAAGAAATACATAAATGAAGTCTAGCAGTGTATGCCCTGATTATGGCACTTAACATCAGTGAATAATTGTAGCATAGTAAGGGAAGTATATTTGCAAAGGAATAGTCCCATGTCTGGGACGCGGGTGGCGCTGTGGTCTAAACCACAGAGCCTAGGGCTTGCCGATCAGAAGGTCGGCGGTTCGAATCCCCGCGTCGGGGTGAGCTCCCGTTGTTTGGTCCCTGCTCCTGCCAACCTAGCAGTTCGAAAGCACATCAAAGTGCAAGTAGATAAATGGGTACCGCTCCGGCAGGAAGGTAAACGGCGTTTCCGTGCACTGTTCTGGTTTGCCAGACACAGCTTAGTCATGCTGGCCACATGACCCGGAAGCTCTCTGTGGACAAACGCTGGCCCCCTCGACCTATAGAGCGAGATGAGCGCGCAACCTCAGAGTCGTCCATGACTGGACCTAATGGTCAGAGGTACCTTTACCTTTACCTTTAGTCCCATGTCTAGTCCCATGGGTTGTGGGGCCTTTCAGAACATTGGCTGGGAATGGAATTAGCAGCAAATTAGTTCTCCCCCTAGAAGCCAATTGAGCTGTGCACCAAATAACCCACCCTTCCTTCTAAATGTCTAATAATAATAATAATAATAATAATAATAATAATAATAATAATTTATTATTTACACCCCGCCCATCTGGCTGAGTCTCCCCAGCCACTCTGGGCAGCTTCCAATCAAATGTTAAAAACAGTACAGCATTAAATATTCAAAACTTCCCTAAACAGGGCTGCATTCAGATGTCTTTTAAAGAAAGGATAACTGCTTATTTCCTTCACATTTGAAGGGAGGGTGTTCCACAGGGTGGGCGCCACTATCGAGAAGGCCCTCTGTCTGGTTCCCTGTAACCTCACTTCTCGCAATGAGGGAACCGCCAGAAGGCCCTTGGCGCTGGATCTCAGTATCCGGGCTGAACGATGGGGGTGGAGACGCTCCTTCAGGTATACAGGACCGAGGCCATTTAGGGCTTTAAAGGCCAGCACCAATACTTTGAATTGTGCTCGGAAACGTACTGGGAGCCAATGCAGATCTCTCATAACCGGTGTTATGTGGTCCCGGCGGCCAGTCACCAGTCTAGCTGCCGCATTCTGGATTGATTGCAGTTTCCAGGTCACTTTCAAAGGTAGCCCCACGTAGAGTGCATTGCAGTAGTCATCTTGCTCATAGTGCACCAATACTAAAATATCTCCATTGGTTACTTGTCCACTTCTGAGTCCAGGTCAAGGTGCTAACTGGTGCTTGTCTTCAAATTACTTGTGACCCAAAACCTGAAGGAGTGTCTACTCTCATATCAAGCTGTCCATACCTCAGAATCATTTGCTATAACCTTTCTCTGTGCGTATTTTTCACCTGAGGTGAGAATGAGAGTTTTTTTCATGTGTTCTGGGCAAGTGTTTCAAAACACTTCTTGCAACACTACTAGTCACTCGGCTTGTCTAAGATTCTGAGAAAAAAGATAATTCTTTTGGTGGGGGGAGGTGTCACTGGATGTGTGATTTGTTTGGTTTGTCTTTTGGTTTGTCTTGATTTCATTATAACACAACCAGTCTATAATGGAAAGGCTAATTTCTTAGATTCATAAATATTTTATATTTAATCATGAAATATATACTTTTGGGGGCCATCTGGCATGAAATATACAACCTTTTATCATAAAACAAGCAATTGTGGACTGTCAAAAGCAAATATTCCCTATTGCCACGATGCAGGCCATCAGTGGAGCTGTATTTTCTTTATTTATTACAGTAAACATTTTCTTGATAATAAATAAGTTGCATATTTTACAGCATGCAATAATCCCCGTTGTTTTTGTGACATGATTTCCATTTACTCTGAGTTCTGTGATTGCACTTTCTCAGGATTAGTTCTTTTTTAACGCTTCCTTACAGTACTTTAAAGTGATTCAAAAGCAATTTAACTTCAATCAGATAATTGTGGCATGGTTGTAGTGTAAAGGACTTCACTGCAAGTAGATGACAGGTGGGAGGAATTCAAAGTGAAAAGGCGGTGAGGGGGAGGCATGCTTAACCCATTTCCCTTCCTGCCAGTTCTATATTCCTAGTTGCCAGCTTCCACCAACAAATACAAAACACAAGTTTGAGTAAATTCCTCTTGGGATGGGGACAGGGCCAGCCCACCCATGAGGCAAGGTGAGGCGACCGTCGCAGATGGCAGGATCCACAGGGGCAGCAGATCCCAGTCTAGAGCTTTATTGCCCCCTTCTTCCTGATATAGGTCTTCACTCACTCCTTCTTTCCCAGGTGGGGAAGGAGGTGCCATTTTGTAGTTTGCCTCAGTTGCCAAAATGTCTTGGGTTGCCCCTGAATGGGGACAATGTCAAGTGAATAAAGGGTTAAGCGCGTACACACACACACACACACACACGCGAAAAAACAAAACACACATCACTCCAAATGATCTATTCTTGAAATTGCTTGTTAACTTGCATTAAAGGTAAGAGCCTAGGACTTGCCGATCAGAAGGATGGCGGTTTGAATCCCCACGAGGGGGTGAGCTCCCATTGCTCAGTCCCTGCTCCTGCCAACCTAGCAGTTTGAAAGCACGTCAAAGTGCGAGTAGATCAATAGGTACTGCTCCAGCGGGAAGGTAAACAGCATTTCCATGAGCTGCTCTGGTTTGCCAGAAGCGGCTTAGTCATGCTGGCCACATGACCCGGAAGCTGTACGCTGGCTCCCTCGGTCAATAAAGCGAGATGAGCGCTGCAACCCCAGAGTCGGTCACGACTGGACCTAATGGTCAGGGGTCCCTTTACCTTAAAGGACCCCTGACAGTTAAGTCCAGTTGCAGATGACTCTGGGGTTGTGGCGCTCATCTTGCTTTACAGGCCGAGGGAGCCGGCGTTTGTCCGCAGACAGTTTTTCCAGGTCATGTTGCCAGCATAATTAAGCCGCTTCTGGTGCCACAGAACACCGAAACCAGAGCAGTGCATGGAAACGCCGTTTACCTTCCCGCCAGAGCATCACCCATTTATCTACTTGCACTTTGATGTGCTTTCGAACTGCTAGGTTGGCAGGAGCTGTGACAGAGCAACAGGAGCTCACTGTGTTGTGGGGATTTGAACTGCCGACCTTCGGATCAGCAAGCCCAAGAGGCTCAGTGGTTCAGACCACAGTGCCACCCATGTCCCTATTAGCTTGCATTAGCTTGTAATAAATAGTAATGTCTCCAAATTGAATGCCGCATTATGGGCCCGTTCAGCTATTGCTTAGCTCTTTGTGGTCTCTCAGCTTGAGGGACATCCCACATTGAAAAGGCTTTCTTTACTTTTAAAAACATTTGTAGTTCGCCTTTCAATTTCAAACAAAAATGCTCCAAGTGGTTTACATTAAAAAGAAAGTCAAACATCTGTTAGGCTGAAGGCCTACAGTGGAATTCCATTTTCACTGGGGCCAAATGGAATTCTTTGATCAACCAGAAAGTCAATTACTTGAACTCTGCTCTTCCTGGTTCTGTTCCAGCAGTCTTCTATATTAGGCCACATTGGCTAATTCACTAGGACCAAGCTTTCCCAGGGGTCAAGTGTCATATAATTTGAGATGTTTATGTTTGCGGGAATAAAAGGTAGTTACAGGCGATGCTAAGTTCCCATCTTCTGGAAATCAAATTGTTTTAAAGAGGCCAAAGGCAGGTCACAAATATGAGCTAGACTCTTCTGAAAAGGGTCAACAACCTCATCTTTAGAGCACTACACCAACTTAATCCAGACTGAAATGTGAAATGAATGGAGCTTGAAGTAGGTGTGTAGTTTTCAGTGCTCTTGAGCCATTGGCACTCCTAAATTCCTGAAGCACTTTGGAAAATGAGATTCAGAGCATCAGGTTTCGCCCCAAGTAGAAGGACAGACAATTCAAGGGCAATCTGTGCATTTAATTTTTCTCTCTCCGATAGCTCCTATCATTGTACTATCTAATCATTGATCTCACATTGTCAGTTGCTGAGACTCAGAGCGGAGTCCACCATTCATCTGTTTTCTCCTTCAGGATAAGCATGATCTTCAGAATTGAGCCTCTGGTTTCACCTTCTTTCCCCTGCTGCTCTGGAGGTAGAATTGTTACAAGAAAAGATGAAGACAAATCTCTTATCTGCTTTTTGGTATCATGTGATACATCTGATAATGAAAGGTTGGATGAGAACAACCATTCAAAATAAAAACGAGTCAAAGAATGCCCTTGAAGGTGTGAGAAATGTACCAATTTACACAAATATCGGCCTAAACTAGAGAGAAAATACATTCAAAATACGAAGACGGGACTGTTTCACACATTACACGAGCAACAAAACTGGGTGTGAACTCCACAGAGAGCTTTCCAATATCATACACATGCTTTCAAACCCCTGGTCATTGTTTTAAGATTTTAAGATTTTTTAGTTTTGGGTTAACAATTTTAGAGACACAACAACAATGAGGCCCTAAGAGGGTGCAAGGTTTAACAGATATGCATTGTGTTCTTGCTTCAAAACACCTTCTGTATAGACGGAAGGAAATCATGATATTTTCCTCGTTCAGTTACTTTCCTGTTTTGTAATTTAGCCTTCCCCCCTGCTTAATTCCAATTTTAAATAGGGATGATGGAAAAGAGTGACAGTTGGGAAAGGGTGTTCTATTTCCTCTATATACCAGCTCAGAGAGTTGTACATCAGGTTATCACATTATTACACGCATCATCCTAAGAACCCAATGGGGTGAGTTAAATGAAGAGAGTCATAAAGAGGCTTTTGACCTGTTCCATTATATTCAAGGAGCTCCATAGAACAGCGGGATTTCTTGGTCCAAGCAGAGCATCTGGTCCAATGTGCATCACAAGCACTGTTCCTGACTCAGAACTGTTGGAACTGCTGCAGTCAGTCACAGGAGCAGATTTCACCTGGCCACCTGACTGTGCAGTGTCCACAGGATTTAACGTATGACTTTGGTTTGTTGCATCTTGGCTTCCTGCAAGAGTGGGCGATGAGGAATGGGTTAGACACACCAGCATAGCAGATTGGATTGGTGGACTGTGCCCTAAATCTGTAACTTTGAAAGAACTATTTCTCTTTGCATACTTGGCTAAATAATCTGTGTACCAATCCAAAATGTTCATTTTGTGCATTTCTTTAAAGGGCTACAGAAGAAGGTTCAGGGGGAACAATATTCCTCCTACAAAATAAGAATGAACTCCTGCTAGGCTCTGTGTACCACTTTATTCAACTAAGTTTTAATCAGAGTAGATCTGCTAAAATTAAAGAATATGACTAATTTAGTTCCATTAATTTCAGTAAGATAAAGGTAAAGGGACCCCTGACCATTAGGTCCAGCCATGTCCGACTCTGGGGTTGCGGCGCTCATCTCGCTTTATTGGCTGAGGGAGCCGGTGTACAGCTTACGGATCATGTGGTCAGCATGACTAAGCCACTTCTGGCGAACCAGAGCAGTGCACGGAAACGCTGTTTACTTTCCCGCCGGAGCGGTATCTATTTATCTACTGGAACTTTGACATGCTTTCGAACTGCTAGGTTGGCAGGAGCAGGGACCGAGCAATGGGAGCTCACCCTGTTGCAGGGATTTGAACCGCCAACCTTCTGATCGGCAAGCCCAAGAGGCTCAGTGGTTTAACCCACAGCACCACCCGTGTCCCTATTAATTTCAGTAGGTCTTGTCTAATTAAAACTTAGTTGCATACGGCCGTAATTTTGTACAGCTCCTCCTGCACTCCACCTTAAACCTGTTGCACACTTCAAACCATGGGGCTTTAACACAGTGCCTTATTTCCCCCTCTTTCCTGCCTTCCCACTCTCTCTGTCTTTCTACCTACAGGTAGACTGTGTTGGTCTGCCGTAGTCGAAACAAAATAAAAAAATTCCTTCCAGTAGCACCTTAGAGACTAACTAAGTTTGTTATTGGTATGAGCTTTCGTGTGCATGCACACTTCTTCAGGTGCCTGTCTTTCTATCTGTTTTGTTTGACTTCCAGCCAGAAGAAGACTTCTATAGAACTCTAAAGCTTGCTCACCAGTTTGTGACATTTTCCTTGGCTCCAATAGTATCTCCATACTGCAGCTTTAAGATTTTTTGCCTGATTGACTTTACAATGATGGGACAGAGTATTGTGGATTTTTTTCTTTTTAGGGGTCTAAAAGCATAACTTTTAAAGAACATCATTTCAGCTAACCTTTACGTGGAGTAGACTCGTTGAAAGAAATGGCTGTTAGTACATAGGTCTACTAGCTTCAGTGGGTCTAGCCTAAGTAAAATTACTTGACTACAATCCAAGGGCTGTGAATATTGAAGTTTCCTATGGTCATCTATGGAGAGGAAAATATCTGCTCAGTGTCTTCAGAACTGCAGGCAATATTGGCTTCAAAGAGCAGTGGGCCTAGAAATGGATCTGCTTATGTTTCTGTCTGTATATTGTAGCTTAATAGCTTAAAGTTTAGCTAACACTGAAGATCATTAATTTAAGAGAGGCGCTGGCTGCAGTCCACCTGCTGGGATCAATGAATACAAGCCAGACCTTCCTATTGTTGGTTATGAACAGGAAAAGAGAACTATGTATTTCAGGAGTTCCATCTACCAACACCACAAGGTTTCTGGGGACGAGGGGGGGGGGAGAGAAAATTAATCAGTTTGCATTTGAAGGTGAACCAAGCTATGTTGCACTTCTGAGAACATGAGGACCAAAACATAGCTATCTTTTGAAATTTGCATTTCCCTGAATTTTGCAATGTGTACAAAAATGCATTGTTGTTGTTTAGTCGTGTCCAACTCTTCGTGACCTCATGGACCAGAGCATGCCAGGCCCACAAAAATGCATATATTGAGGTAAATGTGCAAAAAGATGCATACATTGGTGAAAAGAGCATACAAACTTCGCTTTGAAAAAAAATGTATATATTAGGCAAAATTGCATACAGGAGAATTTATTCTAAACTGCTGATGAATTTTCGCAAGGACTTAAAAAAAATACTGGTGTGGATAACTGAACTTAAAACTTGAAATAATTGAGAGAAACCAAAATTGACAGAGAATATATGGCATTGTTTGGCCTGATTTGGACATCATGCTAAACTATGGTTTAGACTAGGTTTTGTGCATGAGCAGCAATGAGTCATTTGATCCTGAGTAGTAGAACAAACCAGGGTTTAAACTAACCAGTTTCCCTCAGTCTGGATATGATGAGAAACTCTGGTTAGTTTAAAAGTGATGGCGAATGCTATGGATTTCCTCATAGCCACAATGCGGGATGGTGTGTGTGTGTGTGTGTGTGTGTGTGTGTGTGTGTGTGGAGAGGGAGCCTGAGAGTCACTGCCATTTAATGTTATGTCTTTAAAGGATCTATTGGGTTCACTGCAAGCAACAGCTATTGGGGTATTCCATGTAGCATACCCACTGAGGAGTCTGCATACTCCCACAAAATATGTGTTTGTTGGAGGGGGGGTATTATTGATTTGTTTTTGTATTGTTACGTTATACATTTTGTGTTCTCAGTTTGTATTTTTATGTTGTATCCTGTCTTCATCTTCGGATGAAGGGCAGTATACAAAACACAAACAAACAAACAAACAAACAGAATGCTAGTTTTACTGCCTTTTTATATGAGAAAACAAGGCAAGGTTTTCCAGCAGAAAACAGCACATTAATGATGAGTCGATGCTTGGTTGGCCTCTAATAAAACCCACAAACTCTCCACAATTCTTGCCAAATCATACCCTGCACCCCTCTAAAAACAATAGCTAACGTAGCTGGGGCCTCTTTGCAGCTCTGCAATTTTAGCACTGCCCGGAAGTTCTCCTGAAGTTCTCCTGAACAAGCCCTTTTTGCTTGTGTTCACCCCCTTTGATTAAATGTAAATGTAAGTTGCTGGTTTTTTTTGTAACTGTTGTATTATTTGCATAGAAGATGGCTGTTCTTAATTGGATTGCCTTGCCCATCTTGTGGAGAAAACATTACTTTGTTTTTTAGCCTCTCTAGTTTTTCCCCCTTTTGCCTTGTAATCCTCGGTGCTGAATTCTACTGAACAGTGATTTACAGTTTATAAATGTCTCCCTTAATTCCACATTATTTATAAATCAATACTTAATTTGAATTGATTATGTTTCTGGGCCCTTAGATCTTTTATTAAGAAAAGGGCTGACTCTGTTCCTGGCAGCTGAACATCAAGTTTCTCTCCTTAACGACGACCAAAAAAAAAATAAAAAAAAATCTTGGAAGTCATTCTGTTAATTGGAATGCACAGTCTTTGCCTTGTTGTAAAATATGAGTGTTTCTCCTAATTACTACCAGAGGATCCCATCTGATTTCATTGAAACAGGTTTAACACTTACATGCAAGAAAGAAAAATCAGAGGAAATCCTTGCCTTCTGCAACAGTGTCAAAATAGTATAAATCCCTAAATGTTTAGACTCACATATTTAAAATGCAAGGAGAATGGAATGCTTCTTTGGAGACATAAATCAATTGCCAGCTCCAACACTGACTTTGACCGAGTTGCTTAGGTTCCATGTCTTAGCTTCCCGGTTTTGCATAATAAAAGTGATACAATTATGATTGCTATGGTAGAAAGATGACAAGATGGGATAATATTTGTAGTAGAGGACATGCCGTGTAAGCAGAAGATCTCAGCCTCTCCAGCTACGTCTAGTAGGGACTCCTGTCTGAAAACCTGGAGAGCTACAGCTGGAGGACAGCGCTGAGATAGATGGGCCGATGGTCCAGCTCAATCTAACTCCTTTCATTCACAATTGCAGCTCATCGTTCCTTGGAGCTCAGAATATGCGTACAGTGGTGCCTCGCAAGACGAAAAGAATCCGTTCTGTGATTCTCTTCGTCTAGCGGTTTTTTCGTCTTGCGAAGCAAGCCCCTTGACAGATTAGCGGATTAGCGCTATTAGCGGCTTTTAGCGGCTTATCGGCTGATCGGATCAGCTGATAAGTGGCTTAGCGGCTTAGAAAAAGGGGGGGAAAGGAAAAAAACCCTGCAGGAACTCGCAAGACATTGTCGTCTTGCGAAGCAAGCCCATAGGAAATTCGTCTAGCGAAGCACCTCCAAAACGGAAAACTCTTTCGTCTAGCGAGTTTTCCGTCTTGTGAGGCATTCGTCTTGCGGGGCACCACTGTACATGTCACAATCCCTCACAAAAAGTTCCAAGAAGTAGGTTTAGGGATGCTCAAGGAATTTGATCTTTGTGAATTTCAATATGAACTGACCTCATCCTCACCTTCTGGACTAACATGATTTTACACTTGCGTGTCAAGTCCCCAAGCCACCACCCTAAATAAATCACAATTCACACAGAATTTTTGTTTTAGGTTTTTGGCATAATTTTGGCCACAACTTTATTAACATACATAATGTGAGTGGTTGCTTAGGCATTGGTTACGACTATCTGTCCCCACACCCAGGGACAGAACTGACTTCTGGATTCCAGTAAAAGCCAATGAGGGAAAACAATATTGGGGAGAGAATGGGGCTCGGCACCATACCGTCACCCCTCCTGGTATGCTCCCAGGGGCCTGTGAGGTGCAAGCCCCTTGCCAGGGATTTGGACAAAAGCATGGCAAACCCCTGAATTCCTTTAATGGAATTCCCTTGCAGCAGCAGCATTGGAGGGGCAGGCACAGCCAACTCTTACCCCTCCACCAACCAAATTTTAACCAATGCCTAACAGCATCCTTATAAGTTGTGACAATTTGCTACACAGTAGGCAAAAACCAAATGGCACCAGCCAATCTGCCAAATGGACAAAATTCCTAATAGGCCCCGCCCCAAAAGCAGATGACCCCATGACAAGCATAGCAACATCAAGCGCAACAGCCCTAAAATTAGGGAGGGTGGGCGGGCAATCTGATGCACGCAGTAAAAGAGGCTGCAAGAATATATAACCTTCAGGCCAACCCTCTAAATGGTAACATCAAAATCTCCCCAACAACCCAAATTGAACCAATCACAGACCTGGCCATCCAAACGATCCCGCCCAACAACCCCAAGGGGGTGTCCTGCTGGACCCCATTGCAACACGTGCTCTCCATGAAGGAGAACATGCTTTCCCAAATGTTCAGTCACAGCTCTTGGCTCAAAAATACAGTGGTTCCTCTGGTTACGAACTTAATTCGTTCTGGAGGTCCGTTCTTAAGCTGAAACCGTTCCTACCCTGAGGCGTGCTTTTGCTAATGGGGCCTCTGGTGCGCAATTTCCATTCACATCCTGGGGCAAAGTTTGCAACCAGGAGCAGCTACTTCCGGGTTAGCGGAGCTCGTAACCTGAAGCGTTCATAACCAGAAGCGTTCGTAACCAGAGGTACCACTGTAGTACCCAAAGGCCATTAGAAATGCTTATTTACAAAAGAAAACATGTTTACAAATGTATATGGTTACATTAAAGTTCATTAAATGGATGTTTGCATGCAGTTTTTATGTATATTTTTAAAAATTCGGATCAGTGGGGATATGGGAAGGTACAGTCATGAGTGAACACATGCAAAATCGACACAAACTGGAAATAGTATAGTTTGCTGAACTGCAGATAACCTATATTAGAGAGATAAAAAAATGACTTAACCTATTGACTGATTGTGAGCTCTGTGGCAGGACTTTGAGCCCAGGTCTCTGTGCTCTAAATTTTGCATTTGTTACACCATGCTGATGCATGAAGTATTGAATTCAGCTGAATTCAGCTCATCTTGTAATATGATATTCTTCACTATAAAACATGAATAAAATAATGTATTTCTTTCAAATTGCTAAAGTATTTTTAATATAGCAAAAAAGTCTAATATGGGACATAATTCAGGCTAACATGCAAAATATATATTAAAAAGGAAGTAAATCCAGAATGCATCAAACTGTTTAGAAGTGTACATGTGCAAAATATACATATAAAAGATTCTCACCTCACTAGTTTCAAAATGTATCAGAAATATTTTGTATGGCCATAGGTTGGGGGGGGGACCTCTGTAATCTATACGTTTGCATCTAAGTTAATTTTGGGTGCAGGCATGTCGTCTCAATTTGACTCTTGTACAGCTATGGAGTCTGCACAGGAGAATTTTCCAGTTTGTGCCTTTGTGGTTCTGCATTTCCCATGATTTTCTCTTATATGACATGAGTTTCTTTGTAGTGTTTATCTTCACATTTAATATGTAAACATTGGGAAGTCTAGATTACATTTTAGGAATAATACCCGACATTTTAAACTATAATGCTACTTGGACCCCCCCCCCCCAATATGAGAGAAATCAGTTACCTGTTTTTGCTTTTTCTGGCCACAAGGAGCTATCTATATTAGGGATTTTCAATATTAATAGGGTACACTATATAAGGAAGTAACTGATGGAGAAGCATACAGTATATTGGTTTATCCAAATTTTAACTTGGAATGTAGCTCACGTGTCCTGTCATTTCCTACTCATTTATGCTTTTTAACACCCTTGAAAAGTGTGCAAAAATACAATCTGTTTGGGACAATGTTCCCCCCTGATTTCACCCTTGCATTTAGCCTACAACAAAATTAGAATCTGAAAGGCCCTAAGGTATACTGCTTTTTACTTCTACCGCCTCATGTTTATATACTTCAAGGTTACTGTTATGCTAGAATACTTCAGGACAAACTGATCTTCCAGTATTTCCTGCTTGAATGAAAGTTGTAAGTGTCAAATCTTACACAAGAACGCAATTGTTATGGAATTTCCAGAAAGTTTTTGCTGATTTGCCGGGCTTGGTTTGTTCAGAGAGGTAGGCACACTTTGGTATTGCGAAACATCTGATGACGTCTCACTTGATAAAACAAGGATTACTATTGCAGATTTTCTGTTCCCTTATTCCAAATGCTGTTACTGTATTTGGAATATTTTGATTACCCCAGTACATTCTAGAGGCATTAGTGAAGGAGGCAAGCAGCAGCAGATTTTTGCTGAGACGCAGATGGGTTTTACCTGGTTATTGTACCAGCCCACAAGTATATTTACTGTCTCATCTGTCTTCACATATTGGTACATTTATGTCCTAAACAAAATAAAACAAAACCCCAAAAGGTTTCTCTTCTTGTACTAAGCTTGGATCATAGAACAATAGGCAAGTAGGATCCTAGAATGCAACAACGGATTGGCTTGCGGAAAAAGACCAATCAGGCTCCAGGAGGAAGTTAATCAGCCTATTAGGCTGGTAGGATCATAGAATGCAACAACTGATTGGCCTGCAGGAAAAGACCAATGAGGCTCCAGGAGGGAAGCAGAATCAGCCAATCAGATGGGACTCATTGTGTAAATAATGTATATAAAAGCCTGAGGTTTGGGGGACAATTCAATCACTGTTTTACAAGCTGCAATAAAGAGCATGAAATCACTACAGGACTCGGAGAATATTTCACTTCTGCTTCACAAAAGCTCTTCTGCATGATCACCTTGAGATGGTTTTTACATACCACTGGTGAGTGATTTATTGACGAGGCTCAGCTTACAACGAGTTTCTCAGCCATTTCATTCCTGAAGCCAAACATAGCCACTTCTGCCTTTCTTATGTTTCACTGGGCTTGGAAACAACAAGATCTGTATACCAGGAAGACAGTGTGAGATGTCTTGGTGCTTCAAGTATTATAGTAGGGGGACTGAGGCAAAGTCACTGTTTGAAGCCTGCTGAATCTCAGTTCTGAGGTGGACTTCTCAGTTGAAGTGATGTGTGCAACATCAGATACCTGCTGCACTTGAATTTTCAGCCCTGATGGGAAAAGATGCTTTCCTATGACCTGAAAGTATCCACAGTGGCCTCTCCTACCTTACTTAAGGTGCAAGGAAAAGAGGAGGGACCAATAACAGTGTCATATCACCAAAGTAGAGACATCACCTTGCCAACAAAGGTCCGTATAGTAAAAGCTATGGTTTTCCCAGTAGTGATGTATGGAAGTGAAAGCTGGACCATAAAGAAGGCTGATCGCTGAAGAATTGATGCTTTTGAATTATGGTGCTGGAGGAGACTCTTGAGAGTCCCATGGACTGCAAGAAGATCAAACCTATCCATTCTGAAGGAAATCAGCCCTGAGTGCTCACTGGAAGGACAGATCGTGAAGCTGAGGCTCCAATACTTTGGCCACCTCATGAGAAGAGAAGACTCCCTGGAAAAGACCCTGATGTTGGGAAAGATGGAGGGCACAAGGAGAAGGGGACGACAGAGGACGAGATGGTTGGACAGTGTTCTCGAAGCTACCAGCATGAGTTTGATCAAACTGCGGGAGGCAGTGGAAGACAGGAGTGCCTGGCGTGCTCTGGTCCATGGGGACACGAAGAAGTGGACACGACTAAACGACTAAACGACAACAACAACAAATCACCAAAGAGCTGGTTCTGAGCACTGTGTACAGATGATGTAATCAGCTGGTGCTTGCAGTGGGAATTGAAGGGTAGGCATGACTTCCCAACAAAGGGATAAAAGTATTTAGTGAAATTGTGCTGCAGTGCACCTGTTTATGCTCAAGTGGCAAACTCAAATACCTCATAAAGGAATAAATTGACTGTACAAGGTTATGCTCTTGACAGATCATTGCTGTTGCTACATTAGAGGTACCTTGTATTAAGTACTGGATCAGGGTGAATACGTCCATGGGAGCTACCAGAGCTATTCCAAAGCAGAGCTGGAAAGGGCTTCTCATCCCTCTTCCTTTCTGCTGCAATGAAATTAGATGATACAGAAGGCGAACGTAGGTATTTCATTTCTGTCTTACTGCCCTCTATGCCTTGAACCCAGAGAGTGCCTCATTCCTGTATTCCTTGAAATAATTTACAAATACATTTTCCCTCTATGAACCACTTACTCTTCCTCTCCAGTGTCTGCAAAGCAGAAGGAGCCATAACTACATGTTCTTGCATTCATCCTGTGTTACCCCATTCTTTGTTTCTTCTCTACTGTCAAGCTTACTGGTTTATCCTGCAGGACAGAAATTTAATAAGTAAGTAAGTAACTAAGCAAGTGTTCGAATCCCCGCAATGGGGTGAGCTCCCGTCGCTTGGTCCCAGCTCCTGCCAACCTAGCAGTTCGAAAGCATGTCCAAGTGCAAGTAGATAAATAGGTACTGCTCTGGCGGGAAGGTAAACGGCGTTTCCGTGCGCTGCTCTGGTTTGCCAGAAGCGGCTTAGTCATGCTGGCCACGTGACCTGGAAGCTGTACGCCGGCTCCCTTGGCCAATAAAGCGAGATGATCACTGCAATCCCAGAGTCGGCCACAACTGGACCTAATGGTCAGGGGTCCCTTTACTTTTAATTAATTAATTAAGTAAGTAAGTAAGTTGGTGATAGACGGATGATTCATGAGCCTACCAATGATCAAACATAATGTTATCAATGCATATCTGCATTTTTTTAAACAACAACAACATCCTTCCTCCTCCCCCAGAATGCTCCTTTTTCTAGGCCAACTGTTGGTGGTACAGGATGAGAGCAGTGCTTTCTGCTGCTATACCAGGAAGGCCCATAGCACCCAGCAAGCCCCCAGTTGCTCTCCTGAGTACTCAGGAATTCTCCTTTAATATGTCTACTTTGAACATGAACATGTGTATCAGTTTAAAAACATAATAATGAAATAGCCACATTTCATAAACTTAGGTGGGATTTTCAGCTTCAACATTGCCCTGAAATACACACAACACAGTGGCCACACATACTTCTTTCATTTAAAAAGCATTTATTTAATCTCATTCTTCATTTTACTTAGCCAAGTGTCCCATTTGAGGCCCACTTAAATTAGTGAAAGTTTGCTATCTGCAGTGCCTGGTGGATTGTGTCCATTTCACAAAAGAAATAAACCCCACTTTCCCTACATTACCAGATGCAAAATTTACCTAGGGATAAATTGTTCCTTTGCATCACTCTTAGCTGCAATGATGTTTGTTTAAATATTATCTCATTTCCTCAGCACTTTATTATTTACCGATTCAAAAAAGGCATAATTACTTTTCTTCTGATTTTTTCTCTCTCCAAATGACAATAGTGCAATTAAATTACTGAATTCATTTATATTTAATTGTGCGCTTGGTTTTTAATGTGCCATTCGAAGGCATTTTCTGGTGACTGCTTGTTTTCTACACAACATGAGAAAATCTAAAGCTATATTAGGGAAATATATTATATGGGCAACACTGGGTCTCATTAATGTTATTTATTGTACGGTGAAACCTCATTAGAAGGTATCCTGGATTCAAAAACACATTACCAGGAATGCTCATTCCCTCTCTCTTTTTAATTTTTCTTGTAAGAGAGAAATTGCTTTTATTGTGTTTCTTTATCACACACAAAATGGCTACTGCGTTTTTTTTAAAGGTATTAAATAAATTGGGGGAGGAGAGAACAATTAATCTGCTAACAAGTACAACCCCATTACAACATGTGATCAAAAAGGGAGTTTGTGTTTACTATTCACCTTCGTATCTCAGCTAACCATTAATTCTTAACTTCTTTCACCAGAGTTAAGAACCACTATTTTTCAGTGCAGTTGTTTGCATCTTAAGCACCAATAATGTGCTTTTAGTGCATTTGAGATCAGGGATGAGTGAAACCTGAGGTGCAGAGCCACAAATAGCCCAATTTAGGAAGTAGTATTTGCTCTAATGAGAGCAATATATCCAGTCCTGCGTAAATATTGTTTGGTAAGCCATACAAAGAACCATTATTTGCAAGGAAATGAGAACAAAAGCAGAGTCCCTGAATTGTCAGTCCTGGAGAGGGAAGTCATTTTCAGAAGGCAAATATCCTTTGCCAAGTTTGTGTTGCAGCCATTACTTAACTTACACTGACTACTGCAAACTGCTCTTTATTTCCCCCCGAAAAATAAAAAAGATAAAAAATAAATCCCTCTACCCTGCCAGACCTTGATCCTTGATGCTGCTGGTACAAAAACAACTGCAAATGCTTCATTCTCCCTTTCATTTTGCTTCCCACTGCAGTTGGTCACTGTCAACAGTGCTCCACAGCTGACAAACTCTTTTGCATTAGTGCTTCACAAGGCTGCCTCCTGACAGCGCTGCTACCTGGTAGCGGCATTCATTGTTTTGACTTATTGTGCCGCATCCGCTTTGTGCTAACTCGACACACAACCCCTTTGATGGCACTTGCATGCATCAGAACCTTGTTCTAAAATGCTTGGACCATCAGGGGTCTCCATTGATCAAGGAACTGCTGCTTACCATCACCACTTCCTTGTGGTTAGAACTCCAGATGTGACCTCCATGGTTGCTGCTGCAACCTTTATGGGTGAAATACTCTGTGGGTTTCTAATGGGTGATTGGGAAGAAGAGTGCCTATTTTACATCTGGACAAGGTTAAAAGAACTCAGTGAACTTTAAAATACCAACCACCCTATCCACTATAGAGATTATCAAGTCATTGAGTGTAATCATAACGTGGCCATCTCCGGCTTTCACAGAGAATATGTCTCGTAATGACTTCAGATTTCTTTTGGTGATGGGGCGAAGTTTCCTTGGCTCGGTTTAGAGTCAGTTCTGTGTTGTTTGCAGGCGTTCTCAGGAAGTGTTTAGATACCATGTGCGTATAAAGGTAAAAGGTAATGGACCCCTGACAGTTAAGTCCAGTCGCAGACGACTCTGGGGTTGCAACACTCATCTCACTTTACAGACCGAGGGAGTGGGCATTTGTCCACAGACAGTTTTTCCGGATCATGTGGCCAGTGTGACTAAGCCGCTTCTGATGCAGTGGAACACCGAAACCACAGCAGCGCACGGAAATGCCGTTTACCTTCCCACCGGAGCGGTACCTATTTATCTACTTGCACTTTTTGGCGTGCTTTCAAACTGCTAGGTTGGCAGGAGCTGGGACCGAGCAACGGGAGCTCACCCTGTCGCGGGGAATGAACCACCAACGTTCTGATCGGCAAGCCCAAGACATCTTTGCCTGCAGAGTAGCCTAGTCAACTTGAACACGGACTGTGCATGCATACCAGATATTGGGGACTTTTTGCCTTCCGGTTGTTGCTGATCCCTGGCCATTGGCTATGCTTGCTGAGAAGCTGGTGGTAGTCATTGTTCAGCAGCATTTTGAGGGATCAGGCATAAGGTAACCAAGACCCAAGTTCTTAAGAGCCTTATAAATTAATACCAGCACTTTGAACCTGGCCTAGTAATACATATGCAATCAGTAGATGCTTTTAAGCACTGGTGTTATGTTTTGATGGTAAAAGTAAAGGGACCCCTGACCATTAGGTCCAGTCGTGAGTGACTCTGGGGTTGCGGCACTCATCTCGCTTTATTGGCCGAGAGAGCCAGTGTACAGCTTCCTGGTGAAACCAGAGCAGCACACAGAAATGCCGTTTACCTTACCGCTGGAGCGGGACCTATTTATCCACTTGCACTTTGTGGGGTGCCTTCGAACTGCTAGGTTGGCAGGAGCTGGGACCGAGCAACAGGACCTCACCCTGTCACGGGGATTTGAACTCCTGACCTTCTGATCGGCCAGCCCTAGGTTCAGTGGTTTAGACCACAGCACCACCCACGTACCTATCACTTAAGGTAAAGGTAAAGGGACCCCCAGCCGTTAAGTCCAGTCGCGGACGACTCTGGGGCTGCGGTGCTCATCTTGCTTTACTGACTGAGGGAACCAGCATTTGTCCGCAGACAGCTTCTGGGTCATGTGGCCAGCATGACTAAACCACTTCTGGTGAACCAGAGCCGTTTACCTTCCCGCCGGAGTGGTACCTATTTATCTACTTGCACTTTGACGTGCTTTCGAACTGCTAGGTTGGCAGGAGCTGGGACCGAGCAACGGGAGCTCACCCCGTCGCGGGGATTCGAACCACCGACCTTCTGATCAGCAAGTCCTAGGCTCTGTGGTTTAACCCACAGCGCCACCCACGTCCCATGCACCACCCGCGTTTTGATAGTAGTCTGTCCCCATTGACGGTCAGACTGCAAGTTACTAGTGAGTACTTAGCAAGAAACTTTCCCTAAAGGCAAAGAAATATTTTATGTCACTTCAACTTTAAAAAAGGAAGAGAGGGAGGGTTGAGGTTTTTGTTTTGTTTTTAAAAAGGACAATGGATCTGATTACTTCCCCTTTCATTAAATGGTTCTCACTCCTACTTAAATATCAAAGGGGTTAAAAGAGCTTCCATCTGTCACTATCAAATCTGTCTGGCACTCCAGTATAATATATTACTTTAAAGATTTATGCCATTCTCCCGCTCTCTCCATCCTCAACACTACTGTGTTGTACATTGTTAGTGTTACTAATCTGCTAACATGGGAGATAGAGCAGACAATTTGTTGCTCAAGCACCCGTGATGATTTGTGAGAAATTAAACTAAAGGCATTTAAGTTCTTCACCACTTGATAATATGGATAAGCTAAAATATTATTCATTTGCAAGGATGTTGGCTTTTCACTCTATAGAGGAGCAGAAGGGAGAGAGAGAAATGGAGGTAATGTTACCAAAAACATACAAGAATCAAAAGACGCTTTCTTATTATAAGCTTGAAATGGGAACATAACAGGACTCAGGCTTGATAACATACTTCAGCATCTTAAACAGTGCATATTGTCTTCGAAGTTTGGTAGTATGAATAACCGTGATGGAGGTCCGGTGCCATTTCTTATATCTATCATTCTTTTAATGGAATAGTAAGGAGTTCCAGCATTTGTAAGACATAGTACAGTACAGTGGTACCTCGGGTTAAGAACTTAATTCGTTCCGGAGGTCCGTTCTTAACCTGAAACTGTTCTTAATCTGAGGTACCACTTTAGCTAATGGGGCCTCCCACTGCTGCTGTGTCACCGCCGCGCGATTTCTTAACCCAAGGTACTATTTCTGGGTTAGCAGAGTCTGTAACCTGAAGCGTCTGTAACCCGAGGTACCACTGTATACCCCTGCATACATTCTAGGATGTTCATAGCCTTTACTCCATTATTCCAGTGTCTCACACAAACCTGGTTAATTGTTTGAACCACTGACCAGTTCTGTGTCTGAAATCCAGAGATCCAGGGCACACTTTCTGGGAAAAGTTAAAAGTACTTTTGTTGCAGGGTGGGTGGGTTGCAGTTTTCACCAGAGAGTGTCAGCTGACAATAGTCTTTTTCTTCTTCTAATTGTGTGCACTAGTGGAAACTGGCCTAGGCTGAACTAACTTGTGCATGTACGTCACAAGGTATCAGAATGACTCAGCTTCTCAGAATGATTGTTCTTGACGGTGTCTTTAGACGGTGCCTTTAGAGATTTACTTATATAGCATAGTGGCTAAAAGTAGGGGCGGTGAGGTTTGAAGTGTCTGCTTGAAGCCTTACCTCTGCTACGCATTCACTAGGCTACCTTTGGTGAGGCACTATTATCTCAGCCTCAGTCTACAGGGACCCTAAAAGATTTGCTACGCTGATGCATGATTTGAACATACTAAAGTGCTACAAAGATGCCGACATTGATTACATGTGAAACTCCTCCCCAATGTATTTTTCCACGATCCCATAATTGTTATGGGTGCCCATAATGAACTCACAATATCATATTCAATATGGAAAGTAAAGGTAAAAGGTAAAGGGACCCCTTTAACCCACAGCGCCACCCGCGTCCCAATATGGAAAGTATCCTGAACTAAATGCTCTTTCTAAGCATCACTTCCACATTTCATTGTGTGCACTTTTCACAACATGTGGATTGTGTCGGAAAACCTAACCTCAGAAGACAACTCTCCGTACTGATTCTGTTTTGCTTTAAGTTTGGGAAGCCAGCCTGCCTTATCTCCTCCTAGTGTGTGCCCAACACTGATATTCAGTTCCAAGCTGAAGGATTGGTCTAAACTAAACTCCCTGTAGGTCCCAGGCGGCTGAAGACAGGGAGTTGAACATCTCACATGAGAGAGATTGCCAAGGGTTTCCTGAAAACTGTATGTCTGGGTCCAGGATTTTTTTGTTTCTTTTATGAAATGCAGAATTTAAGCCTCAGATCTGCTTCCAAGCTGAGGGAAAATGTACCAGGTAGATCATTCAACAGGATTTATGTGTGCTTTATTTTGCTGGAGAAGTTAAAACCATGAAGTAAAAATACCCTTTGTGGTGTTAAGCTTCTAATCCTTAATTACTTGGCTAGCAAGATGGCAGAGTGAAAATCCACTAGCAGTATGAAGACATAAGACTACGTCTCTGCAGACACTTCACTTTTCTTGGAATCATTAGTATCAGGAATTGTGTTAGCTCTTTCTCCAGTCAAAGCAGTATCTCTTAATTTAGGACTTTGGGGGACAACAGCAGTGAAATAAATGGTCAACTGGCAGCCCCTGGGCGTGATCCATTCCCCGCCAAATTCTAAGAGCCAGTGTGGTGTAGTGGTTAAGAGCGGTGGACTCGTAAGCCGGTGAACCGGGTTCGCGTCTCCGCTCCTCCACATGCAGCTGCTGGGTGACCTTGGGCTAGTCACACTTCTCTGAAGTCTCTCAGCCCCACTCACCTCACAGAGTGTTTGTTGTGGGGGAGGAAGGGAAAGGAGAATGTTAGCCACTTTGAGACTCCTTCGGGTAGTGATAAAGCGGGATATCAAATCCAAACTCCTCCTCCTCCTCCTCCTCCTCCTCCTCCTCCTCCTCCTCCTCCTCTTCTTCTTCTTCTTCTTCTTCTTCTTCTTCTTCTTCTTCTTCTTCTTCTTCTTCTCAAGGTGTGCATTTTAAAAAGGGGGAGGCGCTGCCTCCAGATGGACTGATTACGGCATGACAACAGTCTGAGGTGGTGTGGCCTGGGCTTGGGAATTTGCCCAGATATAGGGCTGAGAGAGATGGTACAAAGTGGGCTTGAAAGATGGGTTTGGGTTGATTTGGGGCAGCTGAGAAGAAAAGTGTGAGATCAGGTTGAGGTGATGCATGGCGTTTGAGGGTTGGTGAGCAGAGTGAAGAGGAGGGCACTCCCTGGCAAGGGGTGTGTGAAGAACACTTCATGTGCATTTCATATAAGTCAGGGGTGTCCAACCAGTAGATCGCAATCTACTGGTAGATCCCTGGCTGACCCTGGTAGATCGCAGGGTCCTTACTGTGTACAAAAAGTTACTGGGCGTGGAAGCTAAAAAACTCTGTGCAATCCTCCCCCCCAAAAAATCTGTGCAATCCACCCACCCCACGCACGCTCCTCCTCCCTCCAATGGCAATGGGTAGATCACTGCCTGCTTTTTTTATACTGGGAGTAGATCACAATCTCTTGGGAGTTGGACATGCCTGATATAATTGCTTGTACCTCGGGTTACATACGCTTCAGGTTACATACGCTTCAGGTTACAGACTCCGCTAACCCAGAAATAGTACCTCGGGTTAAGAACTTTGCTTCAGGATAAGAACAGAAATCGTGCTCCGGCGGCGCGGCAGCAGCGGCAGGCCCCATTAGTTAAAGTGGTGCTTCAGGTTAAGAACAGCTTCAGGTTAAGAAGGGACCTCCGGAACAAATTAAGTATTTAACCCGAGGTACCACTGTATTGTATTGTTCTCTTTAGAAACCCTATCCTTTAGAAACCCAAAGGATAATTGCTAACCTGCGGTTTCGAGGGTATTTTTCAGGAAGTATATTGAGTTCCGATGGATATTGGGGTAGTTGCAGTCTCTCCTCTTTGAAAATTTCGTAGTCTGCTCTAGGAAGGCATCATCCAAGTCCTCAGCCTGGCTTGGAGGTCTATAGCAGACACCCACAGTAAGTAATTCCATTTTTTGCTGGATCAACAAAGTCAAACTGACTTGTGTTGAAGGCTGGCATTCAAGTGCCAGGGGAGATTGTGTTATATTTCTCCAGACTTGGCTCTGCAGTGGGTCAGCAGACCTGATTGCCGTAACACTGAGCATTTTACACAGGGAAGTCACACTATTTCCCTGGATTCTTTTGTGTAAAGTTGACCTGCCTTTGCCGTATGAAATGTGAGAGGGAGGGTTTGAATTTTCTCAACGCCATCAGCTACCATAGGATTTTAAATATATGTTGCGGCAGGTGGGAGGGGGAATCACTTGCAAGATCTATGGGTTTGCAAAATCTGATGCTTAAGCAGTTGTTAGTAATGTGTTAAATCTTCTTTTCACAGCCTTTGGCTTACTAAAATGTGCAAACATCTGTTTAACATTAGTTAATAGATGTTACTGCGATAAATAAAATTGCTCAGGTACCAAGTTCTAAAAGCAATTTCTGAAGCTGTTCATTAGCCAAATGCCATGTTTATATAAATAATTATTCTGTTGACTGGGTGATATGCTAACTGACTTTATCTGCAAATCTGGTTGTAAACATATTCCGATAAGTTTGCATATGAGAAGATCCGCTAGCACGTGCAGAAGCTAGCTTGGACAGCTGAGGCAAAATCTGACATTTGACATTACAGGTCATGGAGTGGTTGAGATCCAAAGGCAGAGGAGGCAACACAATTTGATATTTACATAACTGCTTGAGATTTAACACATTTGTTTATGAATAAGTATGAGGACCTTTAATACAAAGTACTGTATTTACGTAAATACGTCTTCAGATAACCTATCACACAATGACACTTTTTCAGTTGTTATTGTGGGTGGTAGTCAACTATTGCTATTATTAATTGATTACCAACTTATACTGATTCCATAGTGAAAGCCCTGATAATATTTGGCTAGGCCACTGTTTCCCAGATGTCTGATAGCTAACATCCACTTTTTTTTCTGAACTAAAATTGGAATGGCATTGTACTACTTTTAGAGTACAGGTAATTTGTAATGTAGGTGGTGCTGTGGGTTAAACCACAGAGCCTAGGGCTTGCCGATCAGAAGGTCGGTGGTTCGGATCCCCGTGACGGGGTGAGCTCCCGTTGCTCAGTCCCTGCTCCTGCCAACCTAGCAGTTTGAAAGCACGTCCAAGTGCAAGTAGATAAATAGGTACCGCTCTGGTGGGAAGGTAAACAGTGTTTCCGTGCACTGCTCTGGTTCACCAGAAGTGGCTTAGTCATGCTGGCCACATGACCCGGCAGCTGTACGCTGGCTCCCTTGGCCAATAAAGCAACCCCGAAGTTGGCCACGACTGGACCTAATGGTCAGGGGTCCCTTTACCTTTACCTAATGTGTAACTCGCACACATTTAACGTGTTCATTCAGCTTTATATGCTTGGCCAGATAAATAAATGAATAGGAGGAAAGTTGTATAAAAACTCCATTTCCCATGAACATATGTAATGTAGAACGCTACTTTGTTAAAAACCCAAAGTGGACACATTTAATATTTCAAGCACAAAGAGGAGGATGAGGAAGGGGAAGCAAGTGATCTGAATCATGCAATCACAGTTTCCAATTGCACCTGGACCAGCCCTGTCAGTTAATTATGTATTATGTGGATTCATCTGACTTATCACAGGGATAGGTACTCAGATGTTGTGGTCCTAGGGCAAATATTGGGTATTTCTTCAAACAAGTGATATGCACGTGCGTGTGTGCTGTCTAGTTTATCTAACTGGTAAGGAATATTAATCATTCCCTTAATTCAAAGGGTATTTATTGATTCTTTCCCCCTCATTTGATATTTTCTGACATTTTATAACACTCAGTATTGATTTATACAAAATCCGTAGCCTGCTTTATTCACTTGTCATTTTTTGTTTTCTTCCTTAATAAATATAAGAACCATGCATGCCCACTCTGTTAAGATCTTGAGCCTCTGCTCTCAAAGAAATGACAATCTGGCACTAAGAAATGTGAAATTCATTGAGAAGCCTCGAAGTTGCAGGAAATAGAGAAAAAGGCTACTTTCTGATGACTTACGGGAAAGACAGAGAAAGGACTTCATGTTGGTAAAGGGCAGCTGGGTTGAGATAGGAAACATAGAGCCCAGATGTAACCTCTCTTTCCTCTCTTGGGGAAAACTAGATCTATTTCAATCAGGATTTATGGCTGGTTTTGGCACAGAAACTGCTTTGATCTCACCTCTGCTGGGAGAGAGACAGGGAAAATGTGTCCCTCTTAATTCTCCTCAACCTCTCAGCAGCTTTAGATACCATTGACCATGGTATCCTTTTGGAGTGGTTGTCCAAGTTAAGGGTAGCAGCACCATTTTCTGGTAGTTCCGTTCCTACTTGAATGGTTCTTTCCAGCAGATGATGCTTGAGGAATGCTTTTTGGCCCTATGGAGCCTTCTGCGAGGTGTTCCTCAGAGTTTTATCTTATCCACCATGCTGTGTAACATCTACATGAAACTGCTGAGTGGGGTCATCTGGAGTTCTGGAGTGTGCTATCAGCAGTATGCTGATGAGACACAGCTCTACTTCTCCTTTATGTCTGCAGGTGTGTCAGTGGTTATGCTGGACCATTGTCTTACCTCAATAATGGACCGGTTGGGAGTCAATATACCAAAGCTCAATCCAGATAAGACTAAGGCAGTGTTATTGGGTGGTTCCTGAGACCCGCTGGATGGGAGGCTGCCCACTCTCGATAAGTGGTAGTACTCATAGATCCATTGCAGTTGCTTGATGCTCAGGTGGCCTTGATGGCGTGGAGTGCCTTCTATTGGCTTTGACAGCTATACCCATAGCTGGACAAGGATAGCTTTACTTGTGTTGTCTATGCTCTGATAACTTCAAGGTTAGATTGCTGTAATGCATTATATGTGGGGCTCTCTCGGAAGATAGTGTGGAAACTTCAGCTGGTGCAGAATTCAGTAGGCAGGGTGCTCATTGGGGCAAGATGGTTAGAGCATGGAACACCAATCCTGGTCTGACTGCATTGTCGGCCAATTTATTTCTGGGTCCAATTCAAAGTCTCTCCCCATATGAACTGACTTGGACTCTGCAATCATCTTCTAAGGGCCTTCTTTGTCTGCCCCCCTTCATGGAAGGCCGTGGGATGGCAACACAAGAATGGGCCTTTTCTGTGGTGGCACCCCATTTGTGAAATGCTCTCCCTTGGAAGGTTCACCTGGCATTGTTGTCACATAAACATTCCTCTTAAACCAGGCCTTTTGTGATCAAACAATCTGTAGCAGGAATGCCAACTTGAATAAAATAATTGGGGGGGGGGGAGTAGGCCCCACCCTGTATAACTGATAGTGTGGAGCATGGACACCATTTGAATGACAATGCCCATCAACTTTGCTCCCCTGAACCCTCAAATATTTTATTGAGGGGAGCTGAAGGGAATTCAACCCCTAGGAGTTTGCCCCTATGATCTATAGCCTTTTAAATGTGCCTTGGGGGGTGTATTGTTTTTAATTATTATGTTATGTATTTTGTGTTGTTATGTTGCAAACTGTCCTGAGATCTTTGGATGAAGGGCGGTATATTTATTTATTTAATTGTAATAACCTCCTGAATGCCACGCTGTACTAAGTAAAAATTATAACTCGCGTGCATATAAAATGCCTCATAGTAGTCTGAAATTTGGGACAAGCTTTCTGCCAAGTCATATGTGGACTTGAAAAAGACAGTTACTTATGTATAAAGTAACCTATAGGCTAAAGCCCTAAACAGGCAACATATCTCTTTATTTAGATATATTTATCCTGCCTTTCCTCTTCAGAGTGAAGCACTCAAGGTGGCTATCATCATAAATTTAAAAAAACCAATTGTGTAATGTAATACTTTAAAAACACAACAAAACAGGCAGCCATAAATTCACAATACTACATTTCTGCCTCTAGAACTGAAGCAAAAATGTATTTAAATGGTAATAGAAAACTAATGCTGAAGGAGATAAATGAGGTTCATGTTTTGTGCGCTGCAACAGAGAAGGCCCTTATCCTTTCTCCACCAACTTATGATGTAGCTTGGGCTTCCAGAAGGGTCTTCCTGCCTCAGAAGATGACCTGGGAGTTCTAGGTGCCAGTCCTAAATAAGTTAGGCCTTAGAAGATAATATGAATTCAGTAATTTGAGTTGCCCTTGAAAATGAACTGGTAGGCAGTGACCCTGGTTAACAATGGAGTAAAGTGATTAAAACACACTCTTGCCACTGCATTCTGAAATACTTTGTTCAAAACATAATTAAGAAATTTGGAGAGGGTTGTCATCAGTAAGCTGCTGATACCTAATCTCTTTAACATCTGAATTGGAAATGGATGAAATGGCCCTGGAACGGTGTCTGGGCAAAATGGTGGGCTGGATAAACTGAGGTTCAGTACTGGCAAGATGGAGGTTTTGTGAAGGAGTCTGATAAGTCATGAAGTTGCCTGCCTTTAAAAGGGTTGCACTCTCCCTGAATGTGCAATTTGATGGAGCTCCTCGCTCCAGCTCTCATTGGAGGTCCACTTCTTTTGGTAGCAAGACAACTACAGCCATTCCTGGATTGGAATAGTTTGGCCACAGTTGTCCATACACTGGTAAGTTTGGATTATTGCAATGCACTCTATGTAGAGCTACCACTGAGACTGGTCCAGAGCCTGAGAATAGTGCATTGATACCTTGTTTATAGGACTCTCACCATCTGCCTTTCTGCCCCATACAGCTCATGGTCAGGTTACTTGAAATAACTCCTTATCTCTTATATACCCAGTAAAGGTAAAGGTAAAGGTAAAGGGACCCCTGTCCATCAGGTCCAGTCGTGGCCGACTCTGGGGTTGCGACGCTCATCTCGCTTTATTGGCCGAGGGAGCCGGCGTACAGCTTCCAGGTCATGTGGCCAGCATGACTAAGCCGCTTCTGGCAAACCAGAGCAGCGCACGGAAACACCGTTTACCTTCCCGCCGGAGCGGTACCTATTTATCTACTTGCACTTTGACGTGCTTTCGAACTGCTAGGTTGGCAGGAGCAGGGACCGAGCAACAGGAGCTCACCCCATTGCGGGGATTCGAACCGCCAACCTTCTGATCGGCAAGCCCTAGGCTCTGTGGTTTAACCCACAGCGCCACCCGCATCCCTTCACTGATTTCTGCAGAAGAGCTATCTGAAGCCCACTCCACGAACACTGAACATGGCTTTTAATATGGCTGCTCCTTTTCTGTGGAACAGCATCCCCGTAGAGTAGAGATATGACCGACACCTAGTATTTGTACTTTATGGAGGCAATTGAAGGCTTTTTTCTTTTCTTTTTTGACAAGCTTTTCCAGCTGGCTGTTTATTTTGTATTGTTTTTAAACCCATTGCCTGTTATTTCTGCACTATTTTAAAACTGTGTTGAGCTGTTTTATTATATGTTTGCAAATTGCCTTCATAAATAAAATAACGTATCTTATTCATTACTTATACCTTCCTCTGAGCAGCAGCTTTTATATCATTCTCCAGCAGCCTGTTCCAATAAGTTTGTAGGGCTCACTAACCTGGGTATCTTTAGTGATGAAACTGTATTATATACCTTCAGACTGTCCTCAAAGAACAACTGCTAAGCAGATCTGTTTCCTTGGGTGTGTATGCACACATTTAAGTGATATATGAAACCTCTTTAACTGCATTGAATTAGATTTGATTCTTAGCAAATAAGTGACAGCTTCGAAAGAGGGAAATTGCTGTTTCCCTTCATATGATGTTTTTTAATGTGTTTTCTTTGCTTCGGGCTCTCACATTTCAAAATAATTCAAGCACTCTTTGAGTTAAAAAGTTTGCTGATTCTCATCAATAAATGTTTTCATATTCGGCACAATTTGCACAGCACCTTTGTTGAGACAGAGACAGAGACAGAGAGAGAGAGAGAGAGAGAGAGAGAGAGAGAGAGAGAAAGAGAAAGAAAGAGAGAGAGACAGAGAGAGACCATGAAATAATTACATGAAAATCATTGAAGTCCAATGTACCATAGATTGAAACAAGTGCTGAAACCTATGGTCCCAACTTAAGTGTTCCCCTTCTGTTCAGTTTGTCGTTTTGCTTAGATAACCGTCATTCATTCAGTAAAGATGTATCACATGTATTGTGCATGCTACACAGATGTGAGCCCGGGTTTGCCACTAAGTGTACACTCAACAGGAAATTGCAACCAATCACCATTCCCTTAGTCTTTAGCTTTGCCCTTAAAATTGTTGTTGGCACCTGTCCATCTTGAGAGACGATGGAGTGGACCTCTGGGGTTGAAGTCAAAAGACCAACTCATAACTTCTGCCTATTGCATTGTTTTTTGTGACCTCTCTGGGGCCCCAATCTGGGTGGAGGTTCTGGGCTGCTCAGACAACAAGACTCTGCCCCCACCCCCCCAGTCTTGCTGGTGTGCTCCAAAGGAAGAAATACGCTTGGCACCAGCCTGGATGCAGGAGTTGCTGGCAGGAGGCATACAAGAAGCCACCCAACCAAACTTGTATAGGATTTACCATATTTTTTGCTCTATAAGACACACTTCCCCCCTCCTAAAAAGTAAGGGGAAATGTGTGTGCGTCTTATGGAGCGAATGCAGGCGGGAGGCTCTGCTCAGCGCTCCCTTTAAAGAGCCGCGTGGAGCATGTGTGTGGTTCTTCGGGGCTTTTCCCCGAAGAGGGAGAAGCTGCCCTTCTCCCTCCTCGGGGAAAAGCCCAAGAGCCACACACACACACACTTCGCACGTTCTTTAAAGGGAGCACGGCTCTTGGGGGAGCCTTAGCCGCATGCAGCCTCTCCCGGGCAGGGGATGAAGGCTCCCCTTGCCCAGGAGAGGCTGCACGCGGCTATCCCATAAGCCAGGACAGCCAGCAGGATCGCTGCGCAGCAATCCTATTTGCTGTCCTGGCTTCTGGGATTCAGAATATTTTTTTTCTTGTTTTCCTCTTCCAAAAACTAGACGCGTCTTATGGTCTAGTGCCTCTTATAGAGCGAAAAATATGGTGCTCCTTTGCCTTTTCTTCTCCTGTCTGGTCTTTGACCACAATAAAGTTTGATTTGATTTGACTTTTCTTCTCCTGAAGATGTCCCTCAAGGCAATGGGTACAGATTTTTCCTCAGGTTTTACTTCTGAAGCCTTTCTCATGAATGAGTATAGCTGCAAGGCAGCAGAGGTTTATGATCAGAGGTTTTCTTCTCCTACGTGGACTACCTTCCCAGGTTGACGAGCCCCATCTGCCTCTTGTTTCCTTCTACAACACATGCAGTAACTGCCTTCTTGACCACTGGACCCACCATTGTTCTTGTCTGTTCCATCATCTGGAGCCTTAAAATTAGAGGACATTTAAAAACATAATCTGTGAGGTGGTCTTCAGTAGAGGTGGACAAGTTCCTCAGTGCAGCTTGTATTCATCAAATGAGTGAAACTGGAGGATGCTAGGGGGAAAGTACTGGGTAATCAGTTTATAATTGCAGTTCTAAATCTGTAGTTGTTGGCCCTTTCTCCTGTGAACACTATTTTTTTTTAATCCAGCGGTGGAGGCTGCTTGGTGGTGGTAGTGGGGGATGGAGGCCTCTGTCTAAACTTCTCTGTTGTGGTTGCTATGACCACAGCAGGATGGTGGGAGTTTGGGGTCCTTTCCTCTTCTTTCCTCCTCTTCACTTGCTATCCTACTTTATTTCTATTCCCAGTGCCTGGAATACTAGTAATCTGGATGCCAGGCGCCCTGGAAACTGTAATTGTTTCAGGGTACCTGAAGAGGATGATGGGAGAGAAATTTTCCTCTCTGCTGCCACAGTAGGCACTGCAGCAACCACCTGTGTGACTGGGATAAGTTCTTCTCCGGCTTTGATTAAAAAACTGAGCTGGATAAGAACTTAAGGGCATGTTGAAGGTGAGCATTACAAATCTAGGAATCATGAATGTCAAAAACATGACTAGTTTTCAATAGGATGGTTTGTATCCATCTGTATTTAACATATAGATTGGAAAGCAACAATGGCCCTATTCATGTATTAGTATCCTGTTGCCCAGCTTCCCCCATATATGCACAAAAGTTCCTTTCCAAAGCTTTTTATTGTTAGGCTACGGCAATATGTAAGCCCCTTACACACTTCAGGCAATACATGTTGCTAATCCCCCATTCATTACTGTACAATGCAGACTTCCTATTTAGCTCAGAGCCGTAAGTACTTAAGTAGAGAAGGGTTTGGATGGTGGGTACTTCTGCAGACACTCATTTCACTGCACAAGCTGTACCCTCTCTGCACTTTTTCTTTTCTGGGCCCTCCTGGACCTGGGAGGCAGAGAGGGAGGTGTCTCCAACTCTTGCAAAGAGAGTGGCCCCTCCCCTTGTAGGGTGCCAGAACTGCTGCTAGCCCCTTTCTGCATCAGGACATGTTTGCTCACAGTTCCTCCCGATCAGGAGAAGGATGTAGCAAGCGCTGGGAGCCCAGAAGGGCTCGCTATGGGGAAGACAGGGATGGAGGACCAGATTGGACATCTTCTGCTCTGGATTCCCCCCTGTCTCCAGATCTCTCCTGGCCAATTCCCTCACTTTTTGTGGTGGTGGGGACAACTCGCTGGAGTCCTCCCTGGGACCATCCTCATTCTGACTCAGCCAGCCCCTTTCAAGTGTGGATAAGAGAGAGCAAAGCCACTCCAATGCCTGTTAGATCAGGCTTCCTCAACCTCGGCCCTCCAGGTGTTTTTGGCCTACAACTCCCATGATCCCTAGCTAGTAGGACCAGTGGTCAGGGATGATGGGAATTGTGGTCTCAAAACATCTGGAGGGCCGAGGTTGAGGAAGCCTGTGTTAGATGAAGGTTTGCAGCAGGAGTTGGCTGTAGGCTTCTCCAGGGGATTAGGAACCATGATTTTGCAGGGCTTCCAGTTGTGCAGTTGTGCCCAGATCCCCCTTCACACCTCTGCCTAATAATCAGATGGAGGGAGGGGCAGAGCCAGGTGGGTGTGGAGCACCTCAGGCACGAGCTTTCCACCAGGGGCGGAGGAAAGGGGGGTACGGTGGGGGTGGGTCACCCCGGGTGTCACCACCGAGAGGGGTGACAAAATGCCAAGCGGCTCTCACTGCAGGGCCTGCAGCTGCCCGAGCCACACATCTCTCCTGGGAGAGACGCAGTGGCTTGGGTGCGTGCAGGCTCCGCGCTGCCCAAATGGTCTGCCTGCTGCCTACCCCCCAGCACAGTGGACCCAAACCAGCTGATGACATGGCTCCCCAAATCTCTTTTCTGATGAGAGCACATTTTGCATCTCATTTGGAAACCAAGGACCCAGAGTCTGGAGGAAGAATGGGGAGGCACACAATGCCAGATGCTTGGAGTCCAGTGTGAAGTTTCCACAGTCTCTGTTGATTTGGGGAGCCATGTCAGCAGCTGGTGTTGGTCCACTGTGCTTCATTAAGTCCAGGGTCAATGCAGCCGTCTACCAGGAGATTTTGAAGCACTTCATGCTTCCTTCTACAAATGAGCTTCATGGGGATTCTGACTTCATTTTCCAGCAGGACTTTGGCACCTGCCCACACTGCCAAAAGTGCCAAAACCTGGTTCAATGCCCATTGAATTACTGTGCTTGATTGGCCAGCAAACTCGCCTGACCTGAACCCCATAGAGAATCTATGGGGCATTGCCAAGAGAAAGATGAGAGACAGGAGACCGAGCAATGCAGAAGAGCTGAAGGCTGCTATTGAAGCATCCTGGTCTTCCATAACACCTCAGCAGTGCCACAGGCTGGTAGCATCCATGCCATGCCGTCTTGAGGCAGTAATTGATGCAAAAGGGGCCCAAACCAAGTACTGAGTACATATGCATGCTTCTACTTCTCAGAAGTCCAATATTGCTCTATTTGCAATCCTTGTTTTGCTGATTTCATTTAATACTCTAATTTTCTGAGATTGTTAATTTGGGGTTTTCATTAGCTGTATGCCATGATCATCACAAATATAACAAATAAAGGCTTGACATATCTTGCTTTGCATGTCATGAGTCTATCTCATGTATTAGTTTCACCTTTTTAGTTGAATTACTGAAATAAATGAACTTTTCCACAATATTCTAATTTTCCGAGTTTCACCTGTATACTATCAACTCTAGATAGTTTATTCTGCACGGTGAGCATCAATTCTCTAATTTGATATATTTCTATTTATTCTCCGTATTGCCCTGTAACAAAGTCTGCAGGGTGGCTTACAGTGAGGAAGAACTCTACTTTTAAAACATCATTACCAAGTTAGCATATCTGGAAAATAGCGAATGTGATCACAAACTTTCTTATTGCTTTTTGTTGCTTGTCTGGTGTGTCTCATTGTGTCTATTAAAAAAAAAATCTTCCTGTGTTCATATTGGTTTACTGCTTGCTCTCTTGATCTAAAAATAAAGTTCCCCATATGTGTATCCGATTATCATGTTCATTCTTTCTCTTAAAATGCAACATGAGAGCTAAAGTCAAACCATGCTCTGGCAGAGGAAAATTTGCTTTTTAGACCACATTATGCATTGTTTCAGGAACCTATTTATTTATTTATTTTGAAGCTGTGGTTTGTCATGATATGTGTCACACGATGCAGATGTGCTTTTGCCAAAATCAAAAGCCTCAGAAGAGCCCAAAGTGGAGAGCTTTAATTTGTGGTATAGTGGTTAAGAGTGGTAGACTTGTAATCTGGTGAACCGGGTTCGCGTCTCCACTCCTCCACATGCAGCTGCTGGGTGACCTTGGGCTAGTCACACTTCTCTGAAGTCTCTCAGCCCCACTCACCTCACAGAGTGTTTGTTGTGGGGGAGGAAGGGGAAGGAGAATGTTAGCTGCTTTCAGACTTCTTCGGGTAGTGATAAAGCGGGATATCAAATCCACTCTTCTTTTTCTGCTTCTTATGGAATAGGATACCCCTATATTCAAATCCCTGTGAAGGAGTGAGCACCCTTTGCTCGGTCCCAGCTCCTGCCAAAAAGTGCAAGTAGATAAATAGGTACCACTCTGGCGGGAAGGTAAACGGTGTTTCCGTGCGCTGCTCTGGTTTCAGTGTCCCGTTGTGCCAGAAGCGGCTTAGTCATGCTGGCCAGATGACCTGGAAAAACTGTCTGCGGACAAACGTCAGCTCCCTCAGCCTGTAAAGCGAGATGAACGCTGCAACCCCAGAGTCGTTCGTGACTGGACTTAACTGTCAGGGGTCCGTTACCTTTTTAAAATTTTCATTGGAGAAATGTTGGAGGCTATGAACAACTGGGGTGGAGGGTAAACTTTGGTGATTCCAATCATCAGCATACAGCTCCTTTCTGAATACCCTGTCCTGTGTATTGTTTCTTGTAAAGTGCGACGGAATGATGGGATCATGTATGCTCGTCAAAACTAAGTATCCTATAAGCGGATTCTGTAGTTATTTAGGGATTGTTTATTTATTTAATTAATTGCCCTCCTCCCCGCTTTTTTCAAATTGTATTTTATTAGCATCACACACTAAGAATCCGGTGGCAGGGGAAAAAATTGAAATTCTTTTGTTAGCATCACATTCTCCTTTTGCATCCACATGGGCTTTTTTATATATATTAACTTTGCCACATAAACTCCCCCTGCCCCCCCCCCCAGCTAAGCTGTGGTGAACTCCCTAGCTATAGCTCTGACACTTATGGGGCCTGTCAGCACATGTTGGAGAGCACTCACACTTTTTGTGTGTGTTATTTGGCTCCCCCCCCCACAAAGCAGGCTCTCTTCATGTCAAAAGGAGGAGAAAAAAAACAACCCATTTTGAGGCATGACATTTTCCTCATGACAGTCTGCCTCGGAACTGCACTTGCTGCCGCTGTGGTTAAAAGGCTTACAAAGAGAGTCTAACAGCCAGTGGCCAATCGAGATTGTGCAAGCCACATCTGCTATGGATGAAACACGCGCGAGGGAGAATAAGGACTTGGAGGAAGACTGGATAAAAGGGCTACGACGGGAGCCTAGCTGGCAGGTCAGTGATATAAAGGTGTCTGTGAATGCTTGGAAGTATGCTGTTATGTCTTAAGTGCCAGTAATCTCTAAACTTTGCAGGCGAAGTACAAATGAAATATGCTTCGTTGATTTGCAGCTCAGCAGTTTGCGGAAGCCGATTCGCAGGGAATCAGTGATCATTATGTTTTCATTGTCTTGGGAAGAATGGCTAGGCGATTCCAAATCTGTTTAGTTCAAATTGCAGGGGGTGGGGGTGGGGATAAGCAAGGTTTTGAAAATCTGTAGACATTTCTAAATTTATACTTCCCTTAATAATGGTACTTACATTAACAAGCTGCAGGTGTGCTCTGCACTGTTAAAGGAAAAGCACCGGGCTTTCTCTCTCTCTTCTTGTGTAGTTGCAAGTTTATTGCATTATAAAAACAGAAAGCAACACCTGTCACCCTTTTGCTTCCATGGTGTCATAGTAATTTGTAACAATGAGTTTTGTTTTCTTTTCTTTTAACCTCATTTAATGATGTGACCCTTCCTTTTAAAGCATGGTACATGCTTGCCTTATTATACCGGGCTAATAGCAGTTTTGCATGCATTCATTCCCTCCCTCCAGGCAAAGGCAGTTTTCATTTAGGTGAGCACTGCAAGGCAGTACTGTTTACACTCCGAAATACCTGTTTCAAATTTGCGGAATTAGATATTTCCATTTTGTAAGCCGATAAATGAAATCCTCTGCTAAGCACCACTGAGTGGCTTTGATTGCTCTTTACATTACATCCTACACAGCATATCTGCACTTTTTTTCTCTGCTCTGGTGCATTTTAATTAGACAATCAACAATATTGAAGAGATATGTCACACGGTAGTTTCTCCCTTCTTTTGGCACTCCTCACAGGCTGTGTTTGGGGGGGGGGGGATGCTGCTGTTAACAGATTCTGATAAAGTGCTAACACAATCTCTTTCTGTCACGAGAAATTGCTCAAAAGTACAGGGCTAGTAAAGATTGCCACACACGACAAAATCCCCTTTTCCCCCCATGAGAAGGAAATGTATATATTTCAAATGTACCAGATCCCCCCCCCCCCCGATTTCACACTGAGAAAGAGAACCATAACAGTAATCGGTGCTACTACAGAATGACCTTGGTTGTACTGGGGGGTCATCCAACACTTTGGAATAATTCAGAGAACAGAACTTAACGTTCATATAGTGCTGTGAGAGAAATGCTTGCTGGATTTTAGCTACTAGGAGATTTGGATATTAATAATAAAAAATTGAATGTTTTGATTTCACTTTATATAAGGTCATGCAACAACTTCCCTGTCCTAGAGGTCAAGGGCATCTTCTGAGAATTGTTGAGAGAGTGCTGTTTAGTGCTGTGCTGAAAATGTATCCTGTCCCCCCGCCCCAGCCATTATCCATCCATTAATGAAAAAAGAAATGGTGTTTTAATATGATCGGATTTGGTGAAATTCTTGTGGCTGGGTTCAGGGTTGTTGTTACGCTTGCTATACTTAGAGGTGTTTGTGAGTGCTGTGATTTCTACATAACATCTCACCAGTAGTCTAAACTTCATCCTCCCCCGATTCCACCAGTTGGGTTTTAGTACCCAAGAGGAAGCCATCAGGACAGAACTCCCTCTCTGGGCCTTTTTCTGGTCAGGGTGAGCAGGCAAGGAGGTTGCAGAGTGCGAAATAGATGATTACTGAATAGGAATAGAGAAGCACCTCTCTTACGACCTAATCCCTGCACCAGCCAAAATTCTAAAGACACTCTCAGGTGCCCCCCAAATGAGGCAGGGGAAAAATGGAAACCTTTTGCAGAGCAATAAAACTTTTGAGAAATTGGAGGGCAGGTTTCAGCACATCACATGCATTGCAAGAATTCTCTAAATAGAGAGAATTTTTTTAATGTTACTGGAGCATGATAATTGCCTCTCACTGGTGGTTTCATCTCACGGCAATCTAGTACCATCTAAATCCACTACCAATATGTCACTGATGGGGCCAGGCGGGCATTTGCCGGCATTTTATTTTATTATATTTTTATTTATTAAATTTGTGTGTTGCCCTTCGTCTGAAGATCTCGGGGCAGTTCACAGTATGTCTCATGTGATCAGTCTATGCCATGTGAGCACTGGATTTGGGCATTACTGGAGCATTATGGGATGGCACATGGGGACGTCATGTATCAGTTAAGAGCAGGAGCTGGGAAGTTCTCTTTTAAAAAACGTGCTTCTTCTATGATCTTATTAAATAGCCCAAAGCAACCTTTGGCCACCACACCATCTTTCACACCCACACACCCAATTGAAACAGTACTGATTTACCATAAAAAGGTAAAGGTAAAGGACCCCTGACAGTTAAGTCCAGGCACGAACGACTCTGGGGTTGCAGTGCTCATCTCGCTTTAGTGGCCGAGGGAGCCGACATTTGTCCACAGATAGTTTTTCCAGGTCATGTGGACAGCATGACTAAGCCGCTTCTGGCGAAACCAGAGCAGCGCATGGAAATGCCGTTTACCTTCCCACTGGAGCAATACTTATTTATATACTTGCACTTTGACTTGCTTTCAAACTGCTAGGTTGGCAGGAGCAGGTACCGAGCAACGGGAGCTCACCCCGTCATGGGGATTTGAACTGCCGACCTTCCGATTGGCAAGCCCTAGGCTCAGTGTTTTACACCACAGCGCCACCTGCGTCCCTGATTTACCATACCAGCTTGTTAAAATAATGTATGAGAAGCACCCAAAGAGAACTATCTCCTAGTGGTGATAGGACTGGTCAGTGAGGAGGGGTGGAACTGCATACCTAGCCTTGCAACAGCAGAGTTACTACTGCTTACAGTGGGGTGAGTGGCAGGTAGGTCAGCACGGGGTGATTGGTGGGAGCACTGGACTGGCTCTGCCAATGCTTTTGCACAGCACTGACCTCCCCTCTCCCTTGGTAAGTAGCAGTAACTCCTCATCCAGGGAGCAGCAGCATCCCTCCTCACCAACTGCTCCTGCTGATACTCTTGTTGTTATTGTTGTAGTTCTTGTTATTATTTGATGTGTATGGGGTGTTAGGGGAAGGGTAGTACTTGTCATACTCCTTCTGGCGTTGTTTTTCCACCTTTGGTCTCCACCCTGCACTCAGCACTCCTTTGTGGCCCCTAGAAGCTGTCAGCATGTGACAGTGGCCACATCCTGGAAAACAGCTTTGAATGGCCAGCTAAACCAGGCGAGGGTAGACGATGGGTCTCAAACCCTTGTTGAGTTAGGAACTTCCCCTGCATGCAAAGACAGTCTTCAGCAGATGGAGTGGACAAGACCAATCGTGGGCCCAATGGCCAATAAGATGGTTTCTACATGGGCTGTAGAGGGAGAAGGAAAGCTCTGGTCCTAAACCTCCACTGTCTTGCAGATATCTCTGGGAGAAGGAAAGGCTAAGGAGTAAACCCTAGACACATCCAGAGTTGGTGTCCCTGAGACGGTTGGGTGGTGACATGTACGCCTCCTTCCAGCAACTCCTGCAGCCAAGCTCTGCTCTGCTATTGCTCTGCTTTCCTTTGAACCACATCAGCTAGGCTGAGAGGGAGGTCTTGTCACCTGAGCAGCTTAGGACCTCTATGTACACTGCCCAGGCTTTGCTCCTGAGAGGCCACTTTGGAGCTTCTACTGCAGTGGTTTGACTTCACAAGCTGACACCGAACAACTCTTATTGGGCCAATATTTTTAGTCTCTCTCTCTCTCTCTCTCTCTCTCTCTCTCTCTCTCTCTCTCTCTCTCAGGTGCCAAAAAAGGCAGAATATATTTTTCTTCCCACCTTGCACATACAAGGTCAATTTCTGTTAAAAGTCCCCAGATATGTCAGTCTGACTCTAGATGATGCAAAATGTGAGAATCACTTACATAAATAGGATTGGAAAATATATAGGTCAAAAAGTCCCAAGAGATGAGAAACATCCTAATCGCAGTGGCTTGTCAGTGCAGCAATTTCTCCTGCTGACATGCTGAGATCTCAAATACTTGCAGTTTTCTTCTCAGGTCATGTTTCAGTTTGTTATCTGCTTCTGGACCACCTGTGCCCTGGGTTTATTTCTTAGTTTCTGTGTAATTCTAAAAATGGTTTCCATAGAGAATGACAGACACAAATGAAATCTAAAATATTAATTATACATTTTGGATAATTAATTACAGCACGAACACACTGGATAAGCTTCGTTTTGTAGGTTGCAACTATTCAGTTATTTTGAAAAGTTACTTTTCCCTTTTACAGTTACTATGCTGTGTTTGAAAGAAATTAATCACCCTTACATTATATTTAAATTAGTGATGCGTAGAACCTGCCCCATTCCCAAGAAATCTCCCCAGTTTTGTTGTGCTTTCTCTTGAAATTTCTCAGATATTTAAAATGAGGAGCCCTCAGATTTACCTCAAATTTCACTTCCTGAATTTTTTTTTACCACAGATCCTAACTGGAAGGTTTTGTGACTAAAAAAGAAAAAAGAGCTGAAATACAATCCTGTGAGCATCAAGGATGTTTAAATCCAATTTACTTCAGTGGGATTTAAAACAATCCAAGCATATGCCATGTTGCAGCCCTTACATGTCAAAGATGAAATTAGTTGGCTCCCAGCTCTCTGGCAACCTTTTATGTTATGTGAAATAGTACTAATTTGATAGTACTACAAATATGCTTGTTTATATATGTGAAATTATCCTGTTATACAACACTATCGTTTTTGATATAGAAGTTATATAAACCATTGAACTAAAGTAATGTGTAAACGCACTTGTTCTGTGGTTTGCATAATCTCTCCTAAAGCTTATAAAATTTCTGTTCTTAAATTAATAAGCATTTAGCTTAAAGGAACTCTTCTGCCGTATTCAGCATGACTTAAAAAAAGAAAGGCAAAAACTTTAAGCTACTAAAGTTTGGATTTAAGACAAGTTGGTTTTTTCCCCTCAAGAAAGCAAATGACACTTTCATTTGAAAGCAAGGAATGAATAAACTGCACACAATCCAGTCTAAGTGAAGCACTTTTAAGTACAACTGAATTCAGTGGAATAATATACTAAACTCTCCTTGAAATGACTGGGATTTTAGTCAAGTTTATTAGCAATAATCATATACTTTAAGAACAAATTCAGTCTTCCTGGTGGTTCAACAGCTTGCTTCGTAGTCAATATTTCATATATGTAATACTGCACAGTATATTCGCATAATATATTTTACCTTACCATCAGTGGCGTAGCGTGGGGGGTGCAGGGGGGGCCGGCCGCACCGGGTGCAACATCTGGGGGTTAGGGTTAGGGGGTGCAAATCCACGGGTTAGGGGGCGCAAATCCACGGGTTAGGGGGCACAAATTACTTGCCTTGCCCCGGGTGCTGACAACCCACGCTACGCCACTGCTTACCATATAACCAAAGGATTCAAAATTCAGATTGTTATTAGTAGAGCATCACATTTTGGAAGATGTTGAATAGCATGGTCTTTCATTATGCCTTTTAGATAATGAAACCACAGGTGAATTCCCTCCCCCCAAAAAACAGTGAAATGTCAACAGCTAATCATATATGTGCCTCTTCACTGATCCCAACTGGTTGCTTAGAAATGTGTGTTGGGGGATCATAGATTTACTTCTAAAGTTGTAAGCACCAACGCTTTGGGGAAGTGCAGAGTTGGGTACACAGGAAGAGGAAGGGGAGAGGAAGTCCGGTTGCACAGGTAGAAGTCCTTGCACTAATGCAGCCTTTCTTAAATTTGGGTCCCCAGATGTTGTGGGACTACTACTCCCATCATCCTTGACCACTGGTCCTAGTAGCTAGGGAGGATGGGAATTGTAGTCCAACAACCTCGGGGGGCCCAAGTTTGAGAAAGGCTGCCCTCATGGGATGACTTGATCAGATACAACCATAGGTTAGTTTCAGTTAAAATAAACAGGACTTAACTCACCTAACTTGTTCCATGGATTTCAATAGGACCCAAGTTCCAGCTAACTTACTCTGGTTGCAACCAAATATGTCTTATACTCCTTCTTGGCCTAAACCAAATCTTGTTAGAATTGTCATCCATCCCCACCTACTCTTCTACAGTGTTTCCCCCACCCACACATCTCATTACATGGTTCATTAGCTTAATGCGCCTGCCGTTTCTGCAATCATGGATATCCCCATTGTTCTTAAAAAGTGAGACTACAGAAATAACTTCTCAATGTGCCAGGCATCCTTTGTTAGGGCTAGATTCTGGTTTTCTATACCAGCTAGTTAAAATATAAGAGTTCCATTATTAAATGAACAAAAATGATAGGCATCTTCTACAACACTGAAACTCTCTTTGCCACCAGCCCAAATCATATGAATACTGAAGTAAGTAACTACAGAATTACTTACATGAGTATTTTTGTATGTCTTTCAATGTATTCCTTTCGCTTTTCAGTTTCCATTAAATGGGAGCTGCATCTCAGATAACAATATGGCATACATGCTCCCTGATGAAGATGTAAAAAACCTGCCTTATAGATGCGTCACAGATTTTTTCATCTTTAGTGTCGTGACAAGACGTTTGATAATAAGGGTACATTCAGACAGCACTTTATTCCATCTTCCTGCTGCTTCCTTACCTGATAATTTCTGCTCTTTCACACGATGTAAAAGCCAGTTCTGGAAATCTAGTGGAAGTTTAGCACACATTTCCATGGGGGGGGGGAACTGTTTGCAGCCCCATTCACTCTCCAAATCATGGCGGTCTGGGGGGTGGGAACAGTCACAAATATGCATTAAAAGGTGGCAACATGTCTAGTCATGTCTGTGGTTGTTTCAGACCATGGCCAGTGATGTGAATGAAATTTACCATGACATGGCAGTATATCAATAAGAAAACCACAGTTCCTTAACACAACAGGTAATGAAACCTGAATATAAGTGTTCACATAACCAGGAAAATGAATGCAATAATCCACACATCTGAATATACCCTAAGAGATGTAGATAATTCAATACTGTAAAGTGGGGTGGAACATAATGGTATGAACAAGTTTTCTCTTATGATCACTGTTTTTGGGAGGTTTTCACTGGTTTGTTTTTTGTTTTAAAGCAAAACCCCAGGACAGCCTTGTGAATCGCACAATACTTGCTCTGCGCTCTCAAGCCCGTTGTCGCAGTTGTGATCTAAATATATTTATTCTTTTGAAAGGACAAGGTCAATTATTCTTAATGTATTGCCAGCTGCAGAAGCATTTGTGCGGTTTTTATTTATGCTCTTGATTTATAAGGTGGATTTTTAGTTAAACTAGTAGAGAAGTCAGATCGGGGTCTTTTATTTTGAAACGTCTTACACTGGGACTTGGCTATAAAACATTGCTTTACTCTCATATGAACATATACATACAATCACCCCAGCCCTCAGAGCAATCCATTTCATCACATCATTTTCAAAAGTGATCACTGTTGACTGTCTTTGGAAATGCTCAGGGCTTTTGCTATGTAGCCACATTTATTTATATATATATATATATATATATATATATATATATATATATATATTTGCTTTCGTAGATTTTCACGGGTACAGGAATGTAGGTTTTGGTGTCTTCGGGTGTCTTCCCGTGTAAGAGTTGGGGTGTCTAGGCGACGTTTCGACGAGGTCTCACTCGTCATCTTCAGGCTGGTGCTTTCGGCTTCTTGTTACTGGAACAGAGCAGGATCTCAGTGTTTGAGTTCCTATAAATAATGACCCACCTAAGTGGTACTCAGAATATCACTCAAGAAATCACTCAAGATATCCCTCAAGTAATTAAGGAACAAAAGAAGAATAGGCACACTAACCTGGGAACTTCCTCTCTGCCCAGAACGTTGGAGGCTATACACCACACCCCCTCAACAGTATTTATAGGAACTCAAACACTGAGATCCTGCTCTGTTCCAGTAACAAGAAGCCGAAAGCACCAGCCTGAAGATGACGAGTGAGACCTCGTCGAAACGTCGCCTAGACACCCCAACTCTTACACGGGAAGACACCCGAAGACACCAAAACCTACATATATATATATATATATATATATATATATATATATATATATATATATATATATATAATTTGCAAGAATATACAATATTAAAATGATTTTCCAATCCCTCCAAACCAAGTTCCATTTAAGAGTCGGTTGGATATTACAATTAAATGCAACCAATCAAACTATTTTCCTTACTTGGTTAAGCAACAATGAAAAAAAAACTTTATTCTATGCCTTCGCTGCAGGATTTCTGTCAGTTTTTGTGGTTTTTTTTGAAAATTATATTTTTTTCCCCGCACCTCTTTTTCCCCTCTCTCCTGCCACCTGGGGAGTTTCTGTCCAGCAACCATTTGCTACTCGACTGCAAGGCTCACTAACAAGGGCTAAAAAAGAAAAAGAAAAGACTCCTGGCACTTTTCTTTTACCAGCATGACACTGCTGCTTCTTGTCCCTATGGGTGGCTGGTGAAAGAAACTTACCTGAAGTCTTCCTTGATTATTTATAATTCTCCTTGATTATTTATAATTTTCCTGCTTGGCAGGGGTTTGGACTCGATGGCCCTTGTGGTCTCTTCCAACTCTATGATTCTATGATTCTATGTATTAACTTGTGAGTCTAACAGGTGGCAGTTCATTTTGATGTTTTCATGGGGACCATATGTGACCATATGTGAGCTATATATGGGCGCACTGTTCCACATGCAACATCTTCTTTGGATGTTACAAAGCGATGCTGCCAGCAGAATGCACGTGTTGCTGGATATTTGGTTGACAGTGTTTGTTTGTGAGGTTTAAGTGAGACTTGGAGTGCTGTGAGACCCAGGTTGCTAATATGCAGTGCAACAATCTTTTGTATTAGGCTACCTTTCTGCCATGATAAATTGCACTCTGGATAGCAGCATTTACTGTAAGCATGTACTAGCAATAGAACTGGGCGCATAGTTATTTAAGGAGAAGTCCCTCTTAGAATGCAGTTGAAAGTTAAGGGCACTCAGGTCCAATTTCACTTTAATTACTTGCTCATGCACCACATATTCACACTTTCTCAAGTATCATCTTGACTTCTTTTGCCTTCCATAGGTCTGTGTTGTCAGTGTATGGCAAATGAAGGGCCGGCGTGTGTTTTAGAGAACAAGAATTCTTCCATTGCATTATTGGTGGAGCATTATTGGGTGGAATTGGTGTTGCTGCTACATGCAAGTTTTTCATCCTGCCCACCTGATCCCTGACATCATCATCATCAAAATGTGCGCCTATACTTTTTTAAATGTTTAATTCATATTTTCTCTGGATTTTTAAAGGTGTAGCCCAGAGGTGCAGAAATCCCTGCAACATGTCCAGAATGGGCAGAAAGGTACTAGAGGGCAGGGCGCTTTGAGGAGAGGGGCCCCAAAACATAAAATGGGATGGTTCCATGAAAGCTGATCACTCGTGTCCAGTAAACAGCAGGATGCTGTGTGGGTGGTCATGCTCCAGTTGTGCACATGGAAAAGATCTACAGTGGTGCCCCACAAGATGAATGCCTCGCAAGACGGAAAACCCGCTAGACGAAAGGGTTTTCCGTTTTGGAGGTGCTTCGCAAAACGAATTTCCTATGGGCTTGCTTCGCAAGACGAAAATGTCTTGCGAGTTCCTGCGGTTTTTCTTCCCTTCCCCCCCCCTTTTTCCCAAGCCGCTAAGCCGCTTTTCAGCTGATCCTAAGCCACTAAGCCGCTTATCAGCTGATCCGCTAAGCCGCTTATCAGCTGATCCGCTAAGCCGCTTATCAGCTGATCCGCTAAGCCGCTTAACAGCTGATCCGCTAAGCCGCTTATCAGCTGATCCGCTAAGCCGCTAATAGCGCTAATCCGCTAAGCCGCTAATGGGCTTGCTTCGCAAGACAAAAAAACTGCAAGACGAAGAGACTCGCGGAACGGATTCTTTTTGTCTTGCGAGGCACCACTGTATTTGCACTTCTTTGTATCAGATTCTCCCACCACCAACACATTCCAGGTTCATGTGAGAACAGTACACTCACAACCAGTCTCTTGCTCCTTTTCTCCATGTCACTAGTATCAATATTAGTTTAGGTGCAAGTGTGTTGTAGGTAAGACAAAACACTGTCACGTCGTTCGCAAAATGAATGGGGTGGAATAACGTAACAGCAACATAAACGACATAATTTCACCACAGTGAGATGAATAGCATAGCTTTGGGTTGGAAGAGGAGCTGTAGTGAAACAGAAACAGTGCTGCGTACAGGGAACTCAAGCAGAATGGAAAATGATGCCTTCTTACATCCGTAGCCACAAGAGAGAAGGCCCTGTTCTTCGCCTTTCTTACCATTGGTACACCTTTTCCATTTAGAGGGTTGTGAATAAACACCAGGGGAAGTGATGCTTAGGTTCTCTCATTCCACATTCAATACTTACGCCTGTTGTCTGCCTAACACTTTTGATCGCTAGGATCATTGGGAAAGAGCACGTGCTGACTCCAGACTTCCAGTAGGTTTGGTTATTGTGTGTAAATTTTTACATCCTGCTTTAAACCCAGAAGTGGTTTTCATATTTTAAAAATACCCCCACGGAGAAATTAAATTCAAAGACCAATGGCAGGAAAAGAAGCAACATAGCTTTCACAAGGCACCAGGACCATTCGTCAAAAAGCCCCGCTCTTGTCCTTGCACATCCTTTGGTATCACACATAGGCCAAGGCAGCAGTTCTTCTTGAGAAGCTCTGGGGATAGATGAGGAGGGCTGTTTTTCCAATTTATCTGGGGTCTGCATTTCCCCCCAAAAGAAATGTAAACAAGCCTGTAAAATGAAAGCAAGTTGTATTCCCTGTTTGTTGCAGATGCTTTATTACTAATCTGGTTGTGTGTGTGTGTTCTAATTTATCATATAGGCACATTCATGTATTGCATCTACTCCAAAAAACCCTGATATATGTATATATTAAATGTTCCGTCTCTTTGTAGCTTGATTTAGAAATGGCCCTAAAACGAATATTTGTTTGTTTGTTTTTAATTGAGGCACTTCTTTCCATGTAATATATTTGCTTTTCTTAGCATATTAAAACAATATTTGAGGAAAATTGATTTTTAAACTTAATAGCATGGATTATAGAAACTGATAAATCTAAAATTAATAGCTAAGAAAGCAGTCACTTCAGATGGGATAATTTAGATTTTTTTATCATTTATTAATCATAAAAAGTAAACCTGCTCTATTGCTAATTTTAGTTTTTATCAAGAAGATGAATTGTTTGGGCTAATGAATGTATAGATATTCAATGCCAAAGGCATTCGTGGGAATCTGTTAATCATTTAACTGTGTCATGGCATATGCTTTGTCTTCATAAACCAATTAAAAGACAAAACTTCATCCACTAAAATATCTGCTGGTCTTTGTTGCCTAAAGCAAATTAAAACAGCATTTGTTTCAGAATGTGCTCCAATCCAGAGTTAATATCTTTAGGTAAATAATTAAAATGGAGATAGTAATATACAATATATTTTTTTACATCAAGATTTACAATGTATGCCAGCTTTGGAACTGCATAGAACTCTTCCTAAACTAAGAATGAATTGATTTCTGTCTTTGCTTTATGTTTGTTATAATCATTCAGAGTGATCCATTACCTGTTTACTCAGAATAAAAAGTTTTGAGGAGTACAATGGGATTTATTCTCCAGGAAGTGTTATTTGGATTTCAGCCTTAAAATGGTAATAGAAGAAGCCCTTTCTAGTTAGAACGCAGCAAACATTTCAGGGTAACACAGAGGAATTCTAGGTTTGGTGAAGCAATAGCAGCTCTTCCTTTGAAAATGCAAAAACCACCCTCAAAACAACAACAGACCAAAGACTCAGCAGTTATGCAGCTCTCTCTCTCTCTCTCTCTCTCTCTCTCTCTCTCATCTCCATTCTCACTTAAATATAAGGGAAAGTAGAAGATCAGTTCCCCCTTTCTCCCCTCACAGTGTGGGAGTTTCAAATTTAAAGTTCTAGACCTGACAACAGGGGTGCATATTTGCCTTTTAAAAGATTAGCAGCCTTTTGAAAGTGGAGGTGAAATATGTAATAAAATTTCTGAGTCAAGGGGAAAGTCTAGAAATGCCTCAGGCACCCAAAAGAGCTAGAAAATCTCCCTGAGTCTTATAAACACAATCACACATGGTTCCGTGATATCCTTCCTGCATTGAGAGTAGGTGTAAGAGTGGCAAATGTAACGGTAAAGGGACCCCTGACCATTATGTCCAGTTGTGGCCGACCTTGGGGTTGCGGCGCTCATCTCGCTTTATTGGTCGAGGGAGCCGGCGTACAGTTTCCAGGTCATGTGGCCAGCATGACTAAGCCGCTTCTGGCGAACCAGAGCAGTGCACGGAAACGGCGTTTACCTTCCCGCCAGAGTGGTACCTATTTATCTACTTGCACTTTGATGTGCTTTCGAATTGCTAGGTTGGCAGGAGCAGGGATCGAGCAATGGGAGCTCACCCCATCGCGGGGATTCGAACCACCGACCTTCTGATCAGCAAGTCCTAGGCTCTGTGGTTTAACCCACAGCGTCACTCGCATCCTGGATGTAAGAGTGGTAGTGGTGAGGTATTTTGGAGATGGGATTCTTGTACTGTGTTCCTGCGCCTGTGAAAGTTCAGATGTGAAGAAGGAAGTGGTGAGATTTTTCTTCCTGTTCAGGAGTTGCTTTTGCCCATTGTTACAGAACAATAGAGTTGGTACGAGACCCTAGACAACATGGGAAAGAAGGAAGGGATCTGGAATGATTAAGAAAGTTTATTCGGCAATTAAAATCTGGTGTTATTTAGATCAGTAGTTTAGATTAGACCCGGGATCCACCTTTAACCAAAACATGCATTTGGAGACCCATCTCTTAATCTTTTACCATATATGTGCATGGTGGTAGTGCTCCTGTTGCGACTCATCTTGTATCAGGCCATGACCCACTGATGGGTCCTCACCTACCAGTTGAAGACCAATGGTTTAGAAGTTTCACCTAGACAAGGGATGGGGAACCTGTGCTCCCACCAGACCTGGCTACCATGGACAGTGGTCAGGGATGATGTGAACTGTTGTCCAACAACATCTAGAGAGGACAGATTTCATATCCCTAATCCAGATTTGATTTAACTCAATATTAGAGATCAGCAGCTGGAGTAGTAAGTCCTCTGCAGGCTGCCACCTGCCACCACAGTTTCTAATCCAGAGGGTGGCGTAACTGGGATGTGGAAGGCATAGTCTACATAGTACTGTCATTTCGTGACCCCCAGCCCTCAAAAACTGCTGCCTATTAGAAGATGTTGAAGAAAAGACAGTAGAGCTTTGGCTGCAGACTTGCAATCTAAATGAGGGGTTGTTGCTGTTGGACTCTGAACCCCCAGCAGCTGCAGCCAGCATAGTCAGTGGTCAGGGATGATGGGTGTTGTAGTCCAACAACACTGTGTGGAATGGCAAAGGTTTCCCCATCTCTGGTCTATATGACAAAACTAGTCTGCAGACCACCAGAGGAGGAGGAGGAGGGCAGAAGTGAGGTGACTGGCCTACTGCCCAGCACTCTTGCAATGTCAAAGCCTAATTGGTGATCAGGATTCAATACATTCCTTATGTTTTGCCTCTATACTTGATGCTCTCATCTCCCATTCCAGTCATCCTTGTTCATTACAATCTTTTTGGTATTTGAATATGTGGGAAATGATTGTTTTTAAAATAAGGAGCTGACAATAAAAGCTCTAAAACATTCTAGCAACAAAATATATATTTCTTAAGTATTTGTGGGAGTGATTTCCCATCTATAAGTTAGCTGTATAAGTGGTATCAAAAGAGCAAAAACATTTGAAGCGATGTAATGGTTACCATTGTGAAGAAAACAGCCATCTGTAATGGCAGATCACATTTGGAGCATCTTTTCACCTGAATGTTTTCTTAGAAAAGAACAGTCAGTCTTAACAGATTTAGATTTTTTGGAGTTTGGAGTCTTGTGGGACTTGGTGCTTCATGTTAGGTCAAGAGTTTTGTCTTTCCAAAAGTGTTTTTGGGTGTATAAAACAACCATAAGGAATAGGAGCATGGCTTGTAACAAGTTACGCTCCCAGTGCTGGCTTGAGCTATCACTCTCTTCTAAAGAGAAAAACACAAAAGCTTTAGAGTTGTGTTTTTTCTGGGACTTAAATAATTTTTCAGGACATATTGCCCTAGATTTAACTCACTTCTGGGAATAAGGAAGGGGGAATGGATCCTTCTAACGGCTGTGAGAATGCTGTTGATGTGGAGAGAAGGGAACCAGGTCGTTATGGAGCAATGAACTTGGTTCTAAATGGAGTGTGGAAATGTAAGCCATGGTATACTTCTAAGTATGGGAGTCTGGTTGTACACAGAAAGCTTGAAAAGGCAGAACAGCATACAAGGGCAGAGAAATCACAAACTTTGCTCAAAGTGAGGCTTCCCAAGTAAAGAGTGAAACGATCTGAACATGTCCAAAGGTTGGCAAAGTAACTTAAAGGTCATATTTTTATTATACTTAATAAGAGGAAAAGGAGTGGAGTTGGAGAGGTGGGAAATGAGATTTCTGAGCTGAAAGTTCACAAAGGAACGCTTTTTGCTCAAATCTGAGAGAGTGTCCCCCCAAATAGGAGTCCCTGAAATAGAAGCCTCTTCTCCAGACTTTTTAATAGATAAAGGGATTCACCATCAGGAAGGGTAGCATTCAACTGCTACCCTTTCACCAGTTCCTGGAGCATAATGTGACTGTAACTGAGGCACCATGCAGGGAACAAAATTGCAAAATGCTAAAGGAAGAGCTCCCAAGTTCCTGCAAGGGGTTAATCCCTTTGTTCAAATTGGGCTGAGGACAAATGCACGCTACAAATACAGTGTGTGTGCATGTGCGCGTGTGCATGTTCAAAATAGCAACTGCCAGGGGAGGGAGGTGGTCTGGATTGGGATCATGGTGTAGGGAAAAAAGGGCTGAATTCTCCATGTCATTTCCTTGCCCAAAAAGCCCCCTGAAGTTTCTATTTGCACCTGAAGCTGCCATTAGTTGCAGTGACTTCTTTGGGGCATGGTCATTTTTAGTTGGGGACTTAATCCAGGCCTAATCCATGCTTAGCTTTTGCCCCACTCTTTCCAGGCAAAGGTCTACACTTTAAAGCTCTGTGTCCAAGTGCTCCCTGCCCAGTTTTCATTTGCCCTGGAGCTTTCCTCGTGAAAACCTGTTCTTTAAAGCTGAATTGGAACAAATGGACATTTGGGTTTTCTGTGTGTTGCTGTTTTCTCCTGTTGAGCTGTAAAGAGTGAGTTTTCATGGGGAAAGTTCAGAAGCAAAAGAAAGGGTGCTTGGACCCGGAGCTTTAAAGCACAGGCCATGCCTGAAAAGAGTAGAGGAAAGGTAAATGTGGGTTGGCCCTCGGGGAAGGGATTATCTGGTTCTCCTGACCTTGCTTTGCTCTGCCTGGGCCTGTTAAGAAAAACAAAAAAAGAATTATGGGAGAGATGATTATGTGATTAACAGTGCATCTAGTTTGACTGGGACTGCGTATGAGGCACGTAATGAGGGACTAATCCTTCTGTTTCTTGGCTACGCTGGAAACCACTTGGGAAGTTTCAGAGGAACAGATTGAATTCCCATGGCTGCCAGTTTCCTATCCCTATCTATCTGATTAGTTGGACTGCCTTCAGTGCACCAAGAGTGATGAATAGTGCCATGAAGAACAGTAGTGAGAGATCCGAAAGAAACAGTGGGCTACAGAGAATAAATGAAATCACCTTTTGCTTTCCTGAATAGAAGACCCGCTCCACACCTTGTTCCATATCAGTAAACAGCGATGCCTTGAAACATCTCTGCTCTGTCTTTATATTAACATTTAAGAACAACTCCTTCGTTTTTTGGTCAGAGCAATGTATTCACAGATAGCTTTTCATCACTCTGTGGAGAACCTTTAGCAACCCTGGCCCTCCCCACTCCCCCCCCCCCAGATACTTTGTATAAATTCTGAGTGAATACCTATATACCACGAATAAGGTTAGGAGATCTGCAGCTACTTAAAGGTCAGGAAAACATTGAATTAAGCGGCCCATTTTATGCTCCCAGACACGTAGCCATGATAAATTTTCTGCAGTACATTCCTGCAACTTCAATAGACACCATTTCTTCAATAATTCACTACCCTTTAAAAGCTTTATTTTTCTTCTGGTTTTGACAGTCTTTTGCAGGACCTGCGCTGGACTTCCAAGATCAGTTGAATTGAAGAACAAATGGTGTTAAAGCTTTTATGAAAGCCAAGAAGGAAGCTGTTTTCAGGATTTCACCTTTCCTGAAGCCTGTGGCATACAGACTGGTTCTTAGTATCATTCTGGCCTTTAACTGTTTGCTTGTCTCATTTTTATCCAAGGTTTCCCCCCCCACACACACACCCTTAAACCCCTTCAAATCAAATGTTTAAGTGTGAAACCAACGTGGAGAGATTCTCAACCTTTATTAGCCTGAGTGTTCACTGAGAAAATGTCATCCGTACCACGAGGCTCCTCATCACACATTGACCTCCCAGCTTTTGTTTGTTGGAGTAAAGTCGGCAGAAGCAAATTGGCTGGCGCTTTTCAATGGAGACTTGTTTCCAGTGGCTTCTGCCAGATATTGTGTGGGTTGCCAAATTAGAATTGATTTCTCAATAAAATGGACTTCAACATCCCCAGCATAATCTGAGGCAGAAATGACAAAACCTTCCTCATTCAGTTTTTCACTCTGTTTTGGTCTTGGATATTTTTCCGTGCCTGTTTGCTGCTCTCTTCCTGGTATCGCTACCCTGCTCCACAGGGTGGGGAGTTGCTGTTGCTTACTATTATTATCATCTCTCCTGTAAACAGGCCAGCTCCCAGAATAAAAATAAATGGCAGGAACCTATCGTGAGGAACTTACAGTCTAAAATTTGACAGTATTTGTTGGTTTGTTTTATTAGATCTCTTACCCATCCTTTTATGATATGGTTCCAGGGCAGGGTTGTTGTTGTTTAGTCGTTTAGTCGTGTCCGACTCTTCGTGACCCCATGGACCAGAGCACGCCAGGCACTCCTGTCTTCCACTGCCTCCCGCAGTTTAGTCAAACTCATGTTTGTAGCTTTGAGAACCCTGTCCAACCATCTCGTCCTCTGTCGTCCCCTTCTCCTTGGGCCCTCCATCTTTCCCAACATCAGGGTCTTTTCCAGGGAGTCTTCTCTTCTCATGAGGTGGCCAAAGTATTGGAGCCTCAGCTTCAGGATCTGTCCTTCCAGTGAGCACTCAGGGCTGATTTCCTTCAGAATGGAGAGGTTTGATCTTCTTGCAGTCGATGGGACTCTCAAGAGTCTCCTCCAGCACCAGAATTCAAAAGCATCAATTCTTTGGCCATCAGCCTTCTTTATGGTCCAGCTCTCACTTCCATACATCACTACTGGGGAAACCATAGCTTTAACTATACGGACCTTTGTTGGCAAGGTGATGTCTCTGCTTTTTAAGTCTAGGTTTGTCATTGCTTTTCTCCCAAGAGGCAGGCGTCTCTTAATTTCGTGGCTGCTGTCACCATCTGCAGTGATCATGGAGCCCAAGAAAGTAAAATCTCTCACTGCCTCCATTACAACAGTTTAAAAAAATAAATTTATAAAACAAATGTAGCTGTTACAACCAACAGTTTTTTATTTTTTAAAAAATTCCTATATAGAAAAACCATACAAATATTTAAAACCAATTTCACATATAACAGTTAAAACAGTTCCAATAGAGAAAAGGGGAGCAAGAGAAGCCAGTGTAACAAGATATGAATATATCCAAATGTGTTTACATGTAGTTGAGCGTAGCTTTATTTCTTATGTACTTTCTCCTTCCTCACAGCCAAGCTACGCTACAACCCTTGTGAGGTGCATTAAAGTGAGAGATGGCTGGTCCCTGGCCCAGTGCATTTTGTCGCTTAGTGATGGGGATTTCAACCTGGGTCAAATTCACTCTGCTGAACTGGCTTTCCAGTGAAGATTAAGGGGTTAATTTGATAACTTCACAGAGAATGTGGTTTTGACGAAAAACAGAGTTGTAGAAAGACAAAAGATTGAACTGCAAAGCTAATTCTGAGTTTAGGGCACAGCAAGGGTGAGTAGCGTGAATCACATAATGGAATAAGAAACAGTTGGGGGAACTGAGGATGGTGGAGTTGGAGGAGTAAGCAGGTAGAAAAGCTCTTCTTTGGTTTCTAGAGTTTTGTTCCTAGAATTCCAGGTCATTATAGGGAATGGGAGATTCGTGGTGTGTGCCAAGAGGTAGAATAGGAATAGAGGCTCCATTTACTTTATACTAGAGATGTAAAACTGATGTGAAGCAAACGAAACAACTCACATTGATTTCTCACTTTAGTTTCACATTGATCATGTTCATGTTTCTCTTCAATTCTTCCCCATTAGTTTCATATAAGAGGCCTTTCCTTTGCAAACTGATACTTTTCTGGACCACATTACACAAAGTCCAAAGGGAAGGGGAAACTGGAAGAGCTGGTAAAACAGGCCAACTCTCCAAACGGAAACAGAGAAACATTAGTCCACCATCAGTGATCCTGCGAGGTTCTTAACCTATCTTTGATCAGTTAGTCTCACTATCTTGTCTTTCTATAGTACTGGTACAGGGGGTCCAAAATTATGCACAATTTAGTTACATGATCACAGCCTTGTGTTCTTTGTCAATAAATAATTATCGTGTTTTTTTGTGTATAAGATGCCCCCTATTTTTAAGAACTCCAATTTCCTGAGCCTTTTCAGGGGAGCCTGAAAATCACTCACCATATTGACGAACGCTGCCTATCACACGCATCACAACAGCCACAAACCGCCTGCCTGATCACCACCAGCAAACGGCAAGCACACACACAATTTGACATAAGTCAAACAACGACAGCCCTTGACTCATCCAACAATCACCAGCTCTATTGTCACAGCAGCAGCCAATCAAAAGCAGTCCTTGGCACAGCAACCAATCACCCACCAAATCACCGCGGACAAGCTGCTGCTCATGGTTGCAAACAATCTCTACATTATCCTTGTATAAGACGAGCCCTGATTTTGAGCACTGTTTTTTGCGTAAACATAGCTAGTGTTATACATGGAAAAGTAAGGTAAATAGGAAGGTGGTGGGAGAGTTGGGAAAAACTGTCATAAGGGCTCATGCCAAGAATTCAAGAGAGGTTCCAGAGCCCTTGTGCGATCTTCCCAGAGGCCTGAAAGCAAGGCAGAGGGCAAGGCAGGAAAACCCAACACAGAAAGAGTGTATGAAGCCCTCTGCCTTGCTTTCTGGGCTCTGGAAAGATTACACAAGGGCTCTGGAAGCACCCCTAAGGCAACCTAGATCTCACCGGCTTTGGACAGGTTAGGGTGGTCATGCGGTTGCCGTTCTAGGGGTCTTTCTGACTCTACACAATTTTGCCTTTGCGCATGGACCATGGAATGTAACTCGTATGTACATTTTGGACCTACTGTAGTAATGCCACTGTGTCTGTGCATTTTTCTTAATTACCTATATAAGTGGGGATCATCTGTCCAATTTGTCTCACACGTCAAAGATCTGATCTTTCTGAAGAGTAGTGGAGTGTCTGAAAAGTTTGTGCCTTTTAAATATAAAACATGAAACGTACTTGCTGGAGAACACTTATCAATTTTTAGGGGGGGACCCCCCTAAGTCCTAGAAATTAATATGTGGTAGTATTTTGATTAGTTGGGGTATTGAAGGGAATATTGCAGGCTAGTGGAAAAATACAGGCTAAGCTTCCTTTCAAAGTCAGAGAGGGCCTCTCCTGGGACAGAGACATGAATATGACAAAAGGTTTTGTTGGCCCATCTAAGAGGAATCTTGGGCCTGAGGGATCAGAACGTTGCCAGGGTAACTGGGTGTGAAGTGGCAGGAAAAGAGACTCTTTAGCAAGGTGTGCTGAGAAGAGGATGGGGGAGAATAAAGGCTGAGATCCATCTTGGGCAGGCTGGCTGAAGGGTGGTTGTGACAGATTCTGTGGGGCACAAGCCCCTCTTGAAACGACCACGCTGTAACATCTGAACTCCCTCCAGACTGAAGGAGTAAATAGGTGAATAAACCATATTTCTTAAAGCTTTGCTTAAACAGTCTTTGCTGTGTCTCAGTTCTCCAAAGGAACACAGACTCTAGGTGAGTGCTGGAAGGCCCTGGAGTTTTGATATCGCTTGGCAGAGAGTGGGGACGACACCCAACTTTTATAACAATACCATAGATGGGCCTCCATTGGAAGAAATGGAAGCCTGTTAGAATGGAGTCCTTTGGTTCAATCTGCTCAAAATTTGTCACATCATATATGCTGGGGGATTAGTAGAAAGCCTGCAAATAGCGTGCCATTTGGATGATAAAAAGCAAAGTTAAAGGCAGCGGAAGATAGGCTATGTTTCTGTTGAAATCAATGTGAAAAGTAAAAAGTGGAACCAAAACAAAGGGACAGCGACAAATGTGAAACTAAATCAATTCCAATGAAACAAAAAGAAAGGTGGCATTTAGAAGCTGAACTAAAACCTCCCAGCCCAGGAGTACATTCCTACCCTATGTTGAGTCTTCAATGTCCAGATGGCTGCGCCAGAGTCAAGATGAATTGTTCCTTATTTTGCAAAGACGAGGCCCTGCCACAGGCTCACAACTGAGGAAGAGGCAAAGCATAAAAAGAACTTTACTTGCTTGTCGCCATATGTCATGGTGAATTCCTAATTTAGCTTAAGTTCCTCTGACGTCTGATTCTGTGTTACAAGTTCATTATCTGCGCATCCAACTTTATTTCTCAACCTTCCAACTCTTCCCACACAACACATTGCTTTGGGAGCTACCAACCACCCTAATTAAAATCCCTTTCTTTTCCTTTCCTTTTTACAGTAATGGAAGGAATTCTGCTGTGCTCTGCTTTATTGAGTGTTATGCTATCTGTGTCAACTTCCAAACATGAGATTAAAACCCTGTGAAGCTAGTGAATTGAAAACGTTCCAGTCCAATAAATGATAGCTGGTGGGGCTGCTTTGGGGGCCAGGAAAGTCACACGGATAAGGCCAGTTAAATCTAGTCCCCCCACCTCTGCCCATCTTCTTCCCCAGCACAGAATCAGTGGACACGTAAATATTGTGGTTGTACAAATACATTGTTTTGGTCGACAGTATAATTTAGAAGTAGCTCAATCTGCTACCCTGTGCCCATTTACTTTGGAGCATGTGCCACTGAACTGATTGGGGCTTACTTATGAGTAGACATGGCTGTCATGCATTAATATAATTTAGAGATCAGCAGAAATTGCATGTATCAAAAGTAAAACCACCAGAATAAATGTTAGCCCGTCTCCTGCAGTCAGAACTATATTATCATTTCTATGCATTGCAACAAAGAAGAACTATTTGTGGAACTTTTAAGACTATCAGATTAGATTACAGTGGTACCTCAGGTTAAGAATTTAATTCATTCTGGAGGTCCGTTCTTAACCTGAAACTGTTCTTAACCCGAGGTACCACTTTAGCTAATGGGGCCTCCCGCTGCCGCTGCCGCCGTGCGATTTCTGTTCTCATCCTGAAGCAAAGTTCTTAAACCGAGGTACTATTTCTGGGTTAGTGGAGTCTGTAACCTGAAGCGTCTATAACCCGAGGTACCACTGTAACACATAACGCCCTTACCCACCACCCTCCATCTGCATTGTTTCAGAATTTCCAGAAAACTACCATATTTTTTGCCCTATAGGAAGCACTTTTTCCCCTCCAAAAATGAAGGGGAAATCTGGGTGCGTCCTATGGGGCGAATGCAGGCTTTTGCTGAAGCTTGGAGAGCGAGAGGGGTCGGTGCGCACCGACCCCTCTCGCTCTCCAGGCTTCAGGAAGACATCCGCAGCCCAGGCAGCCCATTGTTAAAACCGTGTTTATGGAAGACAGTCTTACTTGGCTATGGGTGATCGCCAAAGAAGAAGAAGTATAGATGGCTGGGTTTGAAATGAGGAAAGAAATATTGCTAACACTAGTAGAATGCTAATTTTTCAGTTGGTTCTTCAGCCTTCAGAGATGGTTCAAAGGGACCTCCTGACCATAACCATAATTTTGGATTAGGATTGGCTGAGAAATGTAAGGTGATTGGCTGGAGAATGGAAGATTGACAGAGATGCCTCCAGCGGTTTCTGTAATTTGAAATGGGAGGATACGATGGTGCGTGGGACACAATGCGGTTTTGACATTTTCGGGAGAACAAATTTTCAAATTTTCACTTTCAATGTACAAGTCTCCACTGAACCGAAGGCAAGAATCACAACAGTGCTTAGTTTGCTAAGTAGCATGGTTTACTAGCTACATGGCAAGAGTCTGTTAAAATAATAATAATCTCTAATTCTTTTGGTTACGTTTAAGGTTGCCCCTTGCTGTTCTGGGTGATATTGATGCTGATGTCATGTCAAAAGTTCTCCACGACGGCATCCACAACAGTTGTCTTCCTCTCTTTGAAGCTTCAGCCTGAATGTCTGATGCTGCCAAGGCTACTGGGAACTCTGTGGCCAGTATGCAGTCTGGCCTTAGAAAAGAGTGATAGGCTCAGTTTACAAGGGGTGGGGGGTGGGGGCGAAGTTCAAAAGCGTAGTTGTGAAATGCAATACCTCACTATTACAGACCGGAGCTCCAGCTGTTTTAAATTGGCACTTGCCACAAGTTGACATAAAGTTGTCCCAGCAGACACTCTGACCCTATGTTTTCATTAGTACTAAAATACCTCCTTCGCCACCTCCATCCTGCTCTGCGACATACTCTTAGTGCAATTTGTCCCTTCCTTTACTCATCTAAGGGTGAAGAGACGCATAGGAAAGCTTTCGAAACAGCATAACTGAAGCTTTTAAAGGCCATCTGTTTGTAGCTGTTCTTGAGAAGGTTTGTCTGGTTAGCCCATGAGGTTGGAACTAAACACATGGAAACAGTTTACATGGCGCAAAATCATTATTTTGAACAACACAGTCCTTATGTAAGGTAGCACACAACTCTTTCCTCCCATCTCAAAACCACAACACAATCCCCTTACAACTGGGAAATCAGTGCTTTTGTCTCCCACTCAGATTGCCTCCCTCAATTAAAGCTTCCTTTCAGCCCCTTGCTTGACAGCTTCATGTACTAAAATGTCATCATACTTTTTGCCAGTTCACATGCTCGTCTAGACCAGGAGTAGGCAAGCTAAGGCCTGGGGGGCGGATGCGGCCCAATTGCCTTCTCAATCCGGCTGGTCTGGGAATCAGTGTGTTTTTACATGAGTAGAATGTGTCCTTTTATTTAAAATGCATCTCTGGTTATTTGTGGGGCATAGGAATTTGTTCTCAAGAGTCCCATGGACTGCAAGAAAATCAAACCTATCCATTCTGAAGGAAATCAGCCCTGAGTGCTCACTGGAAGGACAGATCATGAAGCTGAGGCTCCAATACTTTGCCCACCTCATGAGAAGAGAAGACTCCCTGGAAAAGACCCTGATGTTGGGAAAGATGGAGGGCACAAGGAGAAGGGAACGACAGAGGACGAGGTGGTGGGACAGTGTTCTCGAAGCTACCAGCATGAGTTTGACCAAACTGTGGGAGGCAGTGGAAGACAGGAGTGCTTGGCGTGCTCTGGTCCATGGGGTCACGAAGAGTCGGACACGACTAAACAACAACAACAAGGAATTTGTTCATTCCCCCCCCCCCAAAAAAATATAGTCTGGCCCACCGTCTGAGGGACGGTGGACTGGCCCACAGCTGAAAAAAAGGTTGCTGTCCCCTGGTGTAGACAGTCTAGTTCAGGAGTGAATCACAGGCTCACATATTCCACACTCTCATCTATTGATTTTGTTGTATGATTAGATGCAGGCATCCTTGAGTGTGTACATCTCACCTAACCTCTCTGCCCAGCCCTTCTTTTGCAAAAGAAGAATATGTGAGGGGAGTGTGCCCATCTCTTCATATGTTTTATAGATGGGGTAGGCAAAGGAGACACATGACTCAAGTCTTGCCCTTGCATTCCCTAATGTGTGCACTGCAGTGTTACCCTGGTCTGTTCCATGCTCTGTTCACCCTTCTCTCCAACCTTAGGTTCTCAGGGTGTATATAGATCAGAATGGCAGAGGATGCGCTTTCTATGCAGAAGGTCTCAGGTCCAATCCCTGGTATCTTCACTGGAAGGAAGGAAGGAAGGAAGGAAGGAAGGAAGGAAGGAAGGAAGGAAGGAAGGAAAGATCAGGTCACAGTAAATCATCTTTACCTAAGATCCTGGAGAACTTCGTGACCCAGTCAGACTACGTGATACTGGGCTTGATGAGCTGTATTTACAATTTCCTGTGATCTCATTTCCAGGATCTCCCCGGCTCCTCTGTATTAAATAACTTTCCCCATAATCTTTAATAATTGGCTATTTGACCTTTCCCATTGTGCTGTGCCCATGGACAGCCTTTTGCTGGTTTTCAGGGGAGATGGGTGTGCCTTACTTCCACTCTAGTTCAGGATTTACTGAAAGTATTCAGACAGCTTCTCTGTCCCCCATTTCTTCTAGCTTTTGTGCATTGATACAAACTATTCCAGCACTGCCAAAGTAGAAGAGATGGGCAGTTTTCTGATCCAAGGTATCTTTCTCCAAGTGGGTGTGCCCACCTGATCTGGATGGGCATGTCATATGGCTGGGGTTTTGCCATCAATCTCTGATCCTTATCATAAATTGCCTCGTGTATTACTTACCTTCCATTCTCCTTTGCCTGAAGCCAGGCTGACAACTCAGCATAGAAGCTGTCTCAGCATCTGGAAGCCAGCCAGGAACTGGGAAGGACCTTGTCAGTAGCCCTGCCTGGCACCCTTGGAAGTTGACTAAGAAGATACTTCCACAACTCCTGAGCTTATTGGTACAGCCTGAGATCATTGATAGGCTGCAGTGTTCTATACGTGTCTCGAGTTTGCGAGAATTACTCTCAGGCAATTGAGGATAGGACTGCAGCCTGAAAAGTGATGTGGAATGAAACACATAAAATGTAATAATAATTGAATGGTCACTGTTCTGAAGGCTTTCACCGCAGTCACAGCAGAGTGATCTCTATTATTGTTGTTGCTATTCTATGAACTGAAATTAGCCATGTTGTCATCTGGCTTGAGTTTCATTGGTCATAAGAGCTTGGGAACATTATCCTTCTGCATTAAAGGACTGCCTTGCATGTCTTTTGAGGGTGTTTATTAGGGGCATGTGGCGGGGGGATTGAAACATAGAAACTGGAGAATGATAAATCATCTCGCTGCCCTCTTTCCATAATCCTATGTCATCTGGTGCATTCCACTGACAGTGCAGATTTCATGCCTTCAAAACATATACAGTACATCACAAAATCATAGGCATTTCATACAGAATAGTCTGATCTTCCTGCACAGCAATTAATATTGAGAGCTGACTTGGAAATGCACTTTGTATCATAGCTGCATTACTTAGTTCTTTATTATTTTAAAGCAATAAAACTCTTACTATGGAAGACCGTTCTATAGCCTTTATTGACATTCTGCAACCCCCCTCCCTTTATTTTTAATCGCCACTCGTTACTTCTACTTATGACTCTGTGTTCTGCAATTATAAATGGCTCAGCATCAATTTAGAAGATAATCAATGGGGAAGGGGTGTCACTGGAGTCGGCCCTGGTCACAGTGCTGCATAATGTATTTCTCTTCCCTAAATAATATACACCCAATGATGAAATTTGCGGATGATACCAAATTAGGAGGGATCATAAAACCATGGAAGACAGAGAGAGATAACAAAAGGATCTTGAGAGTTTAAAGAACTGTGTGAAAATTAACAAGATGAGATTTAATTTAGATAAAATGCAAGGTCGTAAACTAAGAGAGAAAAAATTCAAAGTACAAATGAGAGAAGGCTAGTTAGGAAAACAGACATAATAGTGATGTATTTTGCAGTTTATACAGCAGCTTATTTTCCCAAGGGATGCCAGACTGTTTCGCTGATCAAAATTACGGCGCATTGAAATGCAGCAACCTCTATTGCAGAACACGGACACTGCTGGAATGGCACAAAGTGTCAGAACTAGGGCAGTCAAACCGCCAGAGGCAAACTCTAGTTTCAGGCCTCATCCTTTATTTCCCTGCTGCTATTCACTCTCAGGCACACAGCTCACAAGCCACAGTCTTCTGAGTTTCACCAAGGTAATCTTTATTAGAATGGATATCAAAGTATTTCGGTTTTGTATGTCTCCGAGTCAAGCCACCCCTTGTATTTGTAGATGGTTCCATTTTTTTTTTGCATGCTGGCATTGCATGTTCAGGACACTGTTTGAACTATTGGTGCAACTCTCTTGCACACCATTATCCTCAGTTGACTTTGTTGTGCCCATGTCCACTATTCAAAAGCACACGCAGCAGTACAATGCAGAATTGAATCATTGGCATGCATCACTCATACAAATTGCTATAATTTTCCAACAGCATGCCATCCAGAGATATCAGCTGAGGCAGTCAATAATCCTCTGCAATGAATTCAGGAGTCTTTTCTATTGGGGGATGCATATTTTGAACAAAGTCAGCCTTGCTAACTGTGGGCCCTTTCATTTACCATTGCAGTTCGCCATGCAATGTATTTATCAGGAATAGCATTTGGGGAATTAGGATTCGGTCAGTAGACTTTTGCAACATTCTCTTCCTACTAGAATGCCTGTTTCATCTGAGTGTAAATGGATTAGAATATCTGTGTTGTATGTTAAGAATAGAGGAATTCAGAGTGAACGATCATTGGCGTGAAGTAGGCTTGCGTCTTTTAATGCTCACAATCCTCTCTGTGACAAGAAAAAAGCAAACCAGGCAGTGGTACATGCTGTCCAAGCGGCAGCTAGGAAGCACCTCATGGCCTCTCCATGGCTGCTGCCGCCAGCTTCCTCCCTTGGGCAGCTTATGGTGGCTGCTGGAGAGCAGGTGAGGAAGAGGAGAGGCTGTGGCCACTGAGTAGGGTTGCCATATTTTGAAGAGCAAAAAAGAGGACACGGAGGCCCCTCATCTTCCATGTGCGCTGTGGACACACGTGCCATACCCTCCAACATTTCTCTGATGAAAATAGGGGCATCCTATTCAATAATAACGGAAGTGAAGGACATGGGGCAGGAGTTGGTAATGCAGGTGAGCTGTGCACAGGCAAGCTGCCAGCTAGCTCTGCCGAGGCTCTTTTTATTAGCACTGTATGCAAAACCAGTCAGATACATTCTGGGCGGTGACCCTTACACATCTTCCAATCCCGATATGGAGGGGTGGTACAAAGTTATTTTGGCACCTGTTTCCACCATGTCACTTTCCCCTTGCACAATGTATGACGAAGGAGACGAAGGTCACAGACAGGGCACGGCAGACCACTAAGAGAGCAAAGGTTAGCTAGAGGGCATGATGTTCAGACAGCTGTGACTTTGTCTGCAGGTGGGAGTGTGCTCCACACCCGATGGGTGGAAGTGTGCTCCACACCCAGCGATCATTCCTAACAACAACAACAACAACAACAACAACAATAATAATTGTATGCTGCGCATCTGACTGAGTTGCCCCAACCACTCTGGGCAGTTTCCAACATATAGTAAAAACATAATAAAACATTAAACATTCAAAAACTTCCCTGTACAGGGCTGCCTTCTGATGTCTTCTAAAGCAGGAGTCAGCAAATATTTTTAGCCGTGGGCCGGTCCACAGTCCCTCAGACCTTGTGGTGGGCCAGAGAAGTGGCACCGGGGGCAGGGAAGCTGGAAGAAGGGGCAAGGGGGGGCAAGTAGTCCTCCTCCCCACCCCCCAGTCCCAGCTGCTGCGCTTACCTTCCCAGAGGCTGCCGCCACCACTGCCGCCACCGCCACTTCTTGTGGGTAGGCAGAGTGAACTCGTCCGCTCCACTCTCTGGTCCACAGGACCACCAGGGCGGTGATGGTGATGGCGGAGGGAAGATGAGCGGCGGGAAAGGGCTGGTTCCAGAGAGGCTGCTTAAAATGGCGCTCAGCCCAGCCCCCTTCCTCCTCTAGGCAGGGCAGGGAGAAGCCAGGAGGGAGGGAGGGAGGGAGGGAGTAGGCACCACCACAGTGTGTGTGAGGGAGAGAAATGGAATGGCGGGGGGGGGGGGGGAAATGGTGCAGCCCAAATGAACAGATTCCCCACGCTGATCCACGGACAGTCCGTGGGCCAGATCCTGAAAGCAATTGGGCCTGATCCAGCCCGCGGGTCTTAGTTTGCCGACCCCTGTTCTTAAGGCAAAGTGGCAAAAAGAAATACAATATGAAGATCCAAGTAATATGGTGATCAAAGTAAAGGAGCAAAACTTTTAGGGGGGAAATGGGGTGTCATTAGTTCTTCAGCCATTTCTTCCACTCTTTCCACCCACCCCAACCCCCCACCCCCAACCACAGCGCCACCCGCATCCCATATATATATGTATCTCACAACCAACAAGATTGGCATATGTGATTTTCTGTTTGAATGACAGCAGGCTGAAGGAGATACCCCATACTATGGGAGAACATGCTTTTTGCAGCAACACTGTCAGCTATGATTCTGTGGTTACATGCTAGTGGGAAATACTCAGAGGAGATTCATTGTGTGGTTGAAAGAACTTAGCCCCAAGCAATAAAATGTTGACTGGACTCGCTCAGTAAGTATCCTAATAATGAAAAGAAGCTGCAGCATAGTAGCAGTGGAGCAATGTGCTTGTTAAAGATTTTTCTGTTCTCACACATGCCCTTGAAGATGAATGGTTGTTACTAGAAAGGAGAGGTTAAAGGCTGGCTCTCAGAGACCACAACCTCACTGTTTTATCATGGCTAGAAGAGAGAAAAAGAGAGTGAACATCAGGCACTGGAGATCACATTTAATAGAGTGACTGGTTAGTCACTTATCTGTTGTTCAGGAACCCATTTATGGTCTATCCAGGTGTTTATAGACCCTGACATCATGATAACATCAGGATAGGCTTGGTCTACGAACAAGTGTTATGCCAGCCTGAAAGTCTGGGTTTAAATCATAATATAAAAATCATCTCACTACACAGTGAGTGACGCGGGTGGCACTGTGGGTTAAACCACAGAGACTAGGTCTTGCTGATCAGAAGGTTGGTGGTTCGAATCTCTGCGATGGGGTGAGCTCCTGTTGCTCGGTCCCTGCTCCTGCCAACCTAGCAGGATGGAAAAGGAGATTGTTAGCTGCTTTGAGACTCCTTAAAAGTAAAGGGACTCCTGACCATTAGGTCCAGTCATGACCGACTCTGGGTTGTGGCGCTCATCTTGCTTTATTGGCCAAGGGAGCCGGTGTACAGCTTCCGGGTCATGTGGCCAGCATGACTATGCCGCTTCTGGCGAACCAGATCAGCGCACGGAAACGCCGTTTACCCTCCCACCAGAGCGATACTTATTTGTCTACTAGCACTTTGACCTGCTTTCGAACTGCTAGGTTGGCAGGAGCAGGGACCAAGCAATGGGAGCTCACCCCATTGCGGGGATTCGAACTGCCAACCTTCTGATCGACAAGTCCTAGGCTCTGTGGTTTAACCCACAGTGCCACCCGCGTCCCCTTTGAGACTCCTTAGGGTAGTGATAAAGTGGGATATCAAATCCAAAAATCTTCTCTTCTCTTCTTCTTGGAACAAGTTAATTCTAGGTGCTGCAACGGCGCCTGGCCCCATTTTGACACACGTGCTCCACATCAAAGCCAGGCCAGACAAGGCCAAGTATATACTGCTTGGATCCTGCTGCCACCTTGCTTGAAAGAGCTTGAATTATGGTGACATCTATTAGAATTCCATTAGCAGTAGCTCCGTGACCCAAATGAATATTCTTTGTTAATTCAAGCCAATGTTCTACGCATTCTGTTCTCTGGCCAAGCAGATCTGCATGAAATAGAGGCTCAGAATCTCAGGCTCCTGGAAAAGCTTCTGCAACTGGCTTCAGAGCTGAAAGCTTATATAATAAAGGGAACGCTGCTTTGATCCTGCTAATATGATTGCACATATGGCACATGGTTAAAACAGTTTAGATTTTGAATAGGAAATGAGAAAAGGAATAGAGCAGGAGACATCATGGATACTTCATGAAGTCTTTTGGAGTATTTTCTCTTCTTTGAACCGTGGTGACTGCAGTCAGTTTAAATAAATATAATCCAGTTTCTGAGGATCTTCCTGGTTTTTCCTGGGTGGGAAAATAGCGCTCCACAACCTAGTTATTTAAAATAGAGAAATGGGGTTCGTGGCAGCAAAACAGAACAACCGGTACATCTGTAGGCAGAACCTGACATGAAGGTAATTTTACCACTCTCTCCTGGAAGTAAGCGTAAGTGTGTTCTTTTGAGGAATTTGAAAAGAACCATTGAAAAACCCAAGGAGAATAAGAAAACAGAAGCAGTATTTTACACTGTTTTGAGGATGCAAGTAACAAAGTAGAAATTATTACTGAGGATTCAAGCAGTATTTTCAATATAATTCTTTCTCCTTTAAAAGTGAACTTGTATGTCTTCATAAATTACTGGTTTTGAGCATTTGCTAGTTCCTTGTGCTACTTCAGTAATGGTTGATGGACATAATCCCACATGTATTATTTCTGCCTGTGCCCCTGTAAAGGCCACACAACATTTTCCTTTTGTTATTCTTGTAAAATATTAGCTTATGCATACAATAAAAAGTCATAGTCATAGGTACCAACATCAGACTAGGTCCACTTTCAGTTTAAATTGATGAATCAAATTCATACAGGGCAGAAAAAGAAAGAAAAGAAAAAAAGAAAAAAGAACAAAGAAAAAATAAAGAAGTAAAAGAAAAAGATCATAGGTTAAAATTTTTTAAAGTAGATAAGTATTCGCTATACATAGCCGTTTCCCATCTATATTGATATTCAATTGTATAATTTCATCTTGTCCTTATCTACCTTAAATGAAGTGTTGTTTTTCTGATATCTTCTCTTTCATTTCACTCCTTTATTGTGAATAGCATTTTATAGAGGTATAAATAACTGTAAATAAGAAAAGAGACAAAGTAGTCTCTAATTTTTTTCCTTGGTTATATGTATTTTCTTTTTCTTGTGTATTTTCTTTTGTTGTAAATATGTATGTTTTCTAATTTGTACTTAATAAAAATTAATAAAATTAATTATTATTTTTATTTTAAAAACCCACATTCATACAGGCCAGGTGTTGCACATTGCTTATACTTGAAATATTTCTTCATCATTTGTGCAGGTTTCCCACGTAGTATCTCAGTTAAATGTGCATATACTAATTTAACAAGTTTAATACCTGTAATAGTTCTAGGGATTGCTCGTGCGTAAGCCAGTGCCAACACCTGGCTGGGTTGCCTGAGTGAACCTTTCCTGTCCGAGCAGCCACTCACCCGTGGCTGTCTCAATCGCTGGCAGAATCCGTCAGTGGGCGTTTCTTAAACGTCTTCCAGCAAAGAAGCTCTTTGATGCCAAGTCTCCTCCTACTTTCCCTGCGCGGAAGCCTTCTGCGCAAGGAGGGCGTAGGCAGCGGAGGACCCTTCCTCTCCCCGCTGGTCCCCGGCAAGGAGTCATGTGACCCCCTCTCAGATTCCCCCATCTGCCCCCCTTCTCCACTGGAGCTAAGCTGATTCCCTTCCCCAGAAGATGGGCTGCCTCTCCCAATCCCGGGACGCTCTCTGGGATCCCTCTGGAGCTCGCTCTCTCCCTCCGGCACTGATGGCAGTTCCCTGACAATACCCTAGCATTTACAGAAGGGGAAAAGTTGGTCTGAACACATCTTAACAACCACAAAGGATATATATTTTGATGCTGACTGTGCCTGGTGGAAGGAAAGCCTCGAAAAATCTGTTTCCAACATACTTGCTCACATTTACTTATCAGCAGCACAGATGGTACTTGAATTGCTGAATAATGATTGTTAGCAGCTAAGGGAAATGGCAATAAGAAGTTAAGCATGGCCACTGGAGCTATAAGATCCTGCACTTGTAGGGGAAAAAAGTGATAAGAGTTAATAAATGTTGAAGCACATATCATAAGCAGCAGGCCTTTTAACATACTTGCCAATTACGGTGGATATTGGGCAGAGAACAGGAGAAAAGGATTTGATTCATTGTCAGTGAAGTAAAGGTGAACTAGTGACTATTTACTGTCTTTGATGCAAAATTAATACTCACCATGGCTTTAACAGGGTCTATAATAATGTCCCAGTTAGTATCGCCCACCTGATCATAGGCCTTATGGGATACTCATATTTTGGGTGCTGTATAGTAACCGTGTTATTGATAGAATTTGTTCAAACCTTTCGTGAAGGAGACAGGATTGCATTCCTGTGCAAGTCTGTTTCATAAAAAAGGGGTATATAAGCGAAAGCCGCTTCTGAAGACAGCAAAGAGCAAGTCTGCTTTAAAATAATAATTTAAAAACTAATAAGGGTAAGATGGTTTGCAGAAATATAATGTAAACTATTACTCAGTTTGAAAACAGAAATTGCTGTGTAGGCTAATGAGAGGCTATAATGATTAGGCATCAGTGTCTGGCTTCCCACCTCTATATTTAAGAATGAAAATTATGTGACTCAATAGCTGTGATCATAATGTGGTCCCAATAACCTCCTTTATATCTTTCTAGTTTTGCTCCACTGATGCGATGAATGGGCAGGTTTTCCATCATTTGCCAGGCTCAAATATGGCGGCACTAGTCCTCCCCCCGCCCCCAACACCACCAGTGATGAAGTGGTAAATTTTGGAGTTCATCATGGCAACCTCCCATACCCTCAAGCAGAGCCCACAAATGCAGGCATGTTATTGTTCCAATGCACACATACATTGAAGAACAGCAGGACAGTGGTACCTTGGGTTAAGAACTTAATTCATTCTGGAGGTCTGTTCTTAACCTGAAACTGTTCTTAACCTGAGGTATCACTTTAGCTAATGGGGCCTCCCGCTGCTGCTGCATGATTTCTGTTTTCATCCTGAAGCAAAGTTCTTAACCCGAGGTACTGTTTCTGGGTTAGCGGAGTCTGTAACCTGAAGCGTCTGTAACCTGAAGTGTTTGTAACCCGAGGTACCACTGTACTTAGCAAAATGCCTTGCCTTCAATCCTCTGCACAGTTTTGTCAGAGAAAACTCAGTGGTACTTAATTCTGACTGCACATGTTCCACATGTGAAACACAGTGGACTTTATCAAACCTTATAATTATAATATATATATATACCTGAAGGAGCGTCTCCACCCCCACCCTTCTGCCCGGACACTGAGGTCCAGCGCCGAGGGCCTTCTGGTGGTCCCCTCACTGTGAGAAGCCAAGTTACAGGGAACCAGGCAGAGGGCCTTCTCGGTGGTGGCACCCTCCCTGTAGAACGCCCTCCCATCAGATGTCAAAGAAATACAGTGGTATCTCAGGTTAAGTGCTTAATTCGTTCTGGAGGTCCGTTCTTAACCTGAAACTATTCTTAACCTGAAGCACCATTTTAGTTAATGGGGCCTCCTGCTGCTGCTGCACCGCCGGAGCACGATTTCTGTTCTTATCCTGAAGCAAAGTTCTTAAACTGAAGCACTATTTCTGGATTAGCAGAGTCTGTAACCTGAAGCGTATGTAACCCAAGGTACTACTGTAAACAACTACCTGACTTTTAGAAGACATCTGAAGGCAGCCCTGTTTAGGGAAGTTTTTAATATTTTTAATATTTGATGAATTATTGTATTTTAATCTTTTGTTGGAAGCCACCCAGAGTGGCTGGGGAAACCCAGTCAGATGGGCAGGGTAACAACAACAACAACAACAACAACAACAACAACAACAACAACAACTATCCTCCAAATAAGTGTTACCACTTAACTGAAAGCATGACAAAGGAATACCCATCAAAAAAATGGAAAGAAGTATCCAGCCTCTGTTTTATTCCTGCCCCACCTTTTTCTAGCATGTAGCACCCTTTTTTGTCTGGCTACCACCAGGTTCTACTGAATACTGAAAAATTCAGAATTCGAGCCATCTGTTCCACCAAGGCAAACCCCACAATAGATGCCTGAATTTGAGGGTGGGGTGGCCTTTTTGGAATCAGTCATGAGGTCATTTGATTTCCCCTCCATCCTTAGACCTGGTTAAGCCTTTGCTGAGACTTCTTGCTGCCAGGATCACAGATGACAGTGCAGTAGAGTATAAGTTCTTGTTGGACATATTGTACTTGTGTACACTGATATAGCACTATTAGCTTGTGCTGTCACCTACAGGCCTTTCGGCTATGGTTGCTTCTGGAGTCGGTTAGTTCTCTACATTTTGGGGAACGGTCCAGCCAGAAAACCATTCCCTAAATTTGGACCGGAGACAAATTTATCTCTACCCTCTGACACTCACCAAAGATACCTACTCATTCCAATTATTTGTAAACTATTAATAAATCTTACTTGGGGGGTGTTTGATTGGAGGGGTTTCCTACTTGGGGGGCAACACCACTTGTTTGTTTTTCATGTATCTGGGGCAGAGGCAGTGTAGGAGTTTGGCTGTTGAGGGCATCACCGGTTTTCTTCTGTTGCAATGGACTTTTTTTGGTTTCTTAGATTTCCAAATGTTTTGTGGATTTCATCCATTGTAAGCACTCCATGGTTCCCTTCATATAGTGAAGGAGCAAATGCAAATCTGCGGAAAATCTAAATTGACGTTTGCTCCAATTGAGTGCGAAAGAGTGAGGGTTCATGGGGAAAGCTCCAGGGAGAAAGAAAGAAAGAAAGAAAGAAAGAAAGAAAGAAAGAAAGAAAGAAATGCTTGGACCTTGGGTTTTCAAGCATAGAAAATGCAGAACAATTTGTTGTTGTTGTTTAGTCGTTTAGTCGTGTCCAACTCTTCGTGACCCCATGGACCAGAGCACACCAGGCACTCCCGTCTTCCACTGTCTCCCACAGTTTGGTCAAACTCATGCTGGTAGCTTCGAGAACACTATCCAACCATCTCGTCCTCTGTCATCCCCTTCTCCGTGTGCCCTCCATCTTTCCCAACATCAGGGTCTTTTCCAGGAAGTCTTCTCTTCTCATGAGGTAGCCAAAGTATTGGAGTCTCAGCTTCAGGATCTGTCCTTCCAGTGAGCACTCAGGGCTGATTTCCTTCAGAATGGAGAGGTTTGTTCTTCTTGCAGTCCATGGGACTCTCAAGAGTCTCCTCCAGCACCATAATTCCAAAGCATCAATTCTTCGGCGATCAGCCTTCTTTATGGTCCAGCTCTCACTTCCGTACGTCACTACTGGGAAAACCATAGCTTTTACTATAAGGACCTTTGTTGGCAAGGTGATGTCTCTACTTTTTAAGATGCTGTCTAGGTTTGTCATTGCTTTTCTCCTAAGAAGCAGGCATCTTTAAATTTCTTGGCTGCTGTCACCATCTGCAGTGATCATGGAGCCCAAGAAAGTAAAATCTCTCACTGCCTCCATTTCTTCCCCTTCTATTTGCCAGGAGGTTACAATAGGGAAGTGTGAATAAGCCCTCACAGTTGACTGGTATTCAGAGGCACTGATAGCCTTAACCTCCATGAATCTGTCTAATCTTGTTCTAAAGCCATCTAAGCCAATGGTCCTCACCACATGTTATGGCAGTGTGAGGAAGTATATTCTGGTGTGTGTCCTGAACCAATCAGCTTCATCCGATGCAAGCAGCTGCTTTTAGTTTCCTGAAGTATAGAAGTATCTACATAGAAGTATTGTAACCTGCTTTCAGGGCTCAGTTGAGCCAAAAAGTGACTATAAATCTAAAACTAAATAAATGCACATATATTTGGATATAGAAGGTAGCTGAACATCCAACATATGCTAAACAAGAGCTATTTCACCATACAATGTCACCTTTATGAAACTAAAACCTGATTTCTCCCTCAATAGTTTCAAGTATTGGCCCGATTTGCTAGCACAAGTATTTTCAGAATATTGGAATTGTGAAGGGCTGGCTAATACAAAGAAGAGAGAGTGAAATAGAGAGAATTGATGTTTGTATCAAATTCAATAATATATAAAATAGCCCAAGGAGTGTGTTCCTGGGTTTGTTTAAGTTTTATATTAAATTCAATAAAACAACAACAACAGCCCGACTCTCTTTTTGTTTTGAAGCTGTTGCAGAAATGTCAAAGTGCCGTGGAGTTCACTTCTTCCAGTCTACTGAAATCAAAGGGACATGTTGAGAAAAACAATAATTTCCAAATTTTCCTTTCTGCTGGGAGCCACCCAGAGTGGCTGGGGGAACCCAGCCAAATGGACAGGTTATAAATGAAATGATGATGATGATGATGATATACACAAGGTATATCAATTTAGGGGTGAAATTCACCTCCTTGGGTGGATATAAAATGCATTTAAAGTTTTTAAGATCAAATGTCTATGATAGTGTAACCCTAATTGTGCCCCAAGAAATGCCACACTCTGCAATTTGCATTCATCATTAAAACTTAGGTAAATGTATTTAATTACTTTATTTAAAAATAAATAAATTATTCTGCATCTCGTCAGGGAAAAGAACTTAAATCGCTGGCACCCCACCCCCTGGCATGTGGCAGTCTTGTTCAGCAAGGTCTCTGGATCCTGAGATTTGTGCAGGTAATATGAATGTTGAAGCTGAATCTTGGAAGATTTGGGACAGATTTGGGACTTTAAAAGAGGATTGGACAAATTCATGGAGGAGAGGGCTATTGGTGGCTACTATGGAGGCAGTGAGAGATTTTTGTTATGAGGGTATCCAAATTAGAATTGCTAACATAGGTGGTAGACCTTAGGTTATGCTGAATCCACACTACTTAGCCTTAGAGATTTGCATCAGAATTTTCAGTTAAAAAGATAAGCAATAAGATTTCTAGAAAATTTCAGATTTTTAAAATAGGCTTACTACTTAACTGTGTGGTGCAAAATAAAGATTATGCTTATTTGCCAGTCAATATCTATCATCTGTCTATCTATCTATCTATCTATCTGTCTGTCTGTCTGTCTGTCTATCTATCTATCTATCTATCTATCTATCTATCTATCTATAGATATTTGTAGTGAAACAAATCAGTAAACATGCACACTTGGTTAGCAATATTATTCTTATGTGTCTGTTTTGCTACAGAGGCACAGGAATTCTTCCAGGGAATCCATCCAGCAGAGAGAGGATTTTCATTGCCACATGGTTTTTAGAGCAGAAAATGGAGGGAGGGAATTTGAGAAATTTGTGGTGTAAAATAAAGGAAGAATGCTCTAAGGTCCATCAGAAGGTGAACCAGAAGGGTGAAGGGAGCAAATGTGTTGCAAGTTGGGTCTCACAAGGAAGAATCAGGGCAGAAATTGCACACAGCTTCCTGGTAGGAACTAATTTTTAATAATGAACATCTCTACTTCGAAGAGATAAAGGTAAAGGTAAAGGACCCCTGACAGTTAAGTCCAGTTGCGAACGACTCTGGGGTTGCGGTGCTCATCTCGCTTTACAGGCCGAGAGAGCTGGCGTTTGTCCACAGACAGTTTTTCTAGGTCATGTGGCCAGCATGACTAAGCCACTTCTGGTGAAACCAGAGCAGCGCACGGAAACGCCTATTTATCTACTTGCACTTTGACGTGCTTTCAAACTGCTAGATTGGCAGGAGCTGGGACCGAACAATGGGAGCTCACCCTCTCGCAGGGATTTGAACCGCTGACCTTCTGATTGGCAAGCCCAAGGCTCAGTGGTTTAGACCACAGCGCCACCCGCATCCTGTTTGAAGAGCTACTTCCTACTATTACCTTTTGGAGAAGGATTGGGTTGGTGGTGATGATCCAGTTGGCTGATTGGACAGACCCCAAGGGAATATGATCACAGTGCACTGCTCATTGACATTACCATTATAACATTCAACTGTTTCTCCCATCTATTACTCAACACAAAGTATATAAAGGTTTTAAGGGGGTAAAGTGACCCCAGCAAATGGAACTAGATATTTGGCATCTCCTACAAAATGTATACGCCGTATACGCTTCAACATATCTCCTGTATCATAGCTCAGAAATAGTAGTCCTGTGTACAGAGTCAATGTTGGTATGGTGTATGTGTGGTAGGCAGCCAACTTTACATTCCCAAGCTCCACAGGTTTGAGGCTCACATGCATACATACATATATACTCATGCCACCTGTGTGCCTGATCTCTGTGCATGGTCCTAGCAAAATGGAAAGTACAGATCTTGTGTAGGTAACCTATGTGCTTCTATGGATATCTGACCTTGAGTGTATAAGGCTGGGAGTATTAGAATTCCTGCTTCATGATTGCAGTCATAGGATTGTTGTCTTTCACATGATGGTATATGTTTTGACTCCACAGAGTGGGAAGTGATGGAAACAGGATGTTTGTGTTACTGTGTTCCGTGAAGTGGGACTATTCTCCTTTGTTCTTTTTCTTGTTGCTGTCTGATGCTGGAGAGAGAGGGAGCCATGTTGCAGTGGTCTCTGTGTGTGTTTATATGTAAATAAAGTAGATTAGCCAAAATGCTGAGTTGCTGAGGTCTGTCATGCATGATGCAGAAACTCTGCAGATCCCTAAGTGTGGAGGTGTCTGTTGTCATCAGTTGCTGTGATGTTTGGGCTGAAGAAAGCTTTTGAAACTCCCGAATGATTGACCAGGAGGGAGGGAACATGCCAGTCAGGCATGTGTCTCTGCCAGGGTCCTACTTGAGTGTAGGCAGAACTCCTGACAGGGACAACCAAAAAGACAGGGGCACTAGTCATTTGTGTAATTTTAGTTCCAAATTATTTCTCATAAATTCAACCCAAATCCCAAATATTTGTGCTTAAGATACAGTATCCTGGATCAGACAATACTGTTTTACATTACCATGCAAGTCAGAAAATAACTGTGAGTGTTTCAAGATGGTCTCCGGAGACGAAAAAAAGGTAACAGCTTTTAGTAAATAAGCCGCATTAGCATTATACTTTAATGCATGCTTGTTACTAGCATCTGTTACAACACCCCCCTCCCCAAATTAAATAGTCGAAACTAGCAACTTGAAAATGGAAGTTTGGCTTCTTTGTATCTTAATCGTTTGTAAAGTATATGCATGTTGCCTCTTCCATATTGTACTTCAGAAAGGTTCATCCATCTGTGTACTCTGTTGAAAAACTACGCTGCACCAGCTTTGAAATGGAATACGGTACTTCACTGGTTGCATTGCCTTTAGAGATCAGTGCCGAATGACATTTGTTCTATCATGCAGAAAATGATCCATCAAGAACAAGGGAAATGCTACATGCATCTGTAACCTACACAGCCAAACAAAGAAGGCAAGAAAAGTCCATCTGACTAGCAAAGAGCTGTTTTTGTGCAGCACTTGGTGAGAAAACCCAATAAGAAAGGAATTGGAAATGAGACAACTCTAACATGAAGTTAAAGAGGTCTGTCTCATAAGGTGCCTGGATGGGACCTTTCCTGGGAGTCCATGTGAGAACTGAGCAAAAAAAAAATTCAGAGTCTATGTTATTCTTTTAGAAAAATAAGGATGCCACAGAAGTTTCCCCCAATATTCTGCACCATTTTTTGGTGGCAACCCACCCCCCAGAATAATTATGGAGGATTCAAAATGGTGACTGTACAGTTGCTCCTGTTGCTAGTTGCAGTAGCAGCACACACAAAGGAGGGGGGGAAAGCTTAGGAAAAAGAAAGAAACTGAGTAGCTCCCAAATTTTGGTTGAAGAACCTGTTCTCTCCCTGGAGAAATTCAGTGAAATGGTACCCCCAATCTTCTGCCCACAGAGCAGATGCGAAACTTCCAGAAGCCATTTCTACACAGCTGTATTGAAGCTTTTTCTGAGCTTTCTGGAGGAAAACAAAGGTTGAGAGAGAGAGAGAGAAGGGAAAACTAGTTTTGGAAAGTGGAGTTAGTTGTAAAGTCTTCATGGTTTTTGTTTTTGTTTTCCCTTTAAGGCGTGTTCTCTGGTGCATTGTTGTTGTTTAGTCGTTTAGTCGTGTCCGACTCTTCGTGACCCCATGGACCAGAGCACGCCAGGCACTCCTGTCTTCCACTGCCTCCCGCAGTTTGGTCCAACTCATGCTGGTAGCTTCGAGAACACTGTCCAACCATCTCGTCCTCTGTCGTCCCCTTCTCCTTGTGCCCTCCATCTTTCCCAACATCAGGGTCTTTTCCAGGGAGTCTTCTCTTCTCATGAGGTGGCCAAAGTATTGGAGCCTCAACTTCAGGATCTGTCCTTCCAGTGAGCACTCAGGGCTGATTTTCTTAAGAATGGAGAGGTTTGATCTTCTTGCAGTCCATGGGACTTTCAAGAGTCTCCTCCAGCACCATAATTCAGAAGCATCAATTCTTTGGCGATCAGCCTTCTTTATGGTCCAACTCTCACTTCCATACATCACTACTAGGAAAACCATAGCTTTTACTATACGGACCTTTGTTGGCGAAGTGATGTCTCTACTTTTTAAGATGCTGTATAGGTTTGTTATTGCTTTTCTCCCAAGAAGCAGGCGTCTTTTAATTTCGTGACTGCTGTTACTATCTGCAGTGATCATGGAGCCCAAGAAAGTAAAATCTCTCTCTCTCTGGTGCATAGAAGCCCCTGAATTTGCAGGACTTTTATGGTTGTAAAAATATGGTGCTATGCAACCAGAAAGCAGTTAACCCCCCTTTAATACAGACTTGGCAAGCGGTGTTGAGCTGATATGACTGGTGACAAGGGTACTAATACTTCTCGATAAAAGAGAGAAGCAAAATCTTGAAGGAAATATGGGGCTCATTCCTTTAGTATGTTGGAGGAAACTGCACTTTCTCCAGTGCCCTTAGTATTTTCCCATATGCATGCACACACTTTTTAATTCTGTTTTTATTTTTAGCACAATCTAACCATAGTTAACCCAATATAAGTCTCATTGATTTTGGCTGGATTGTTCTTCGCATGCCAGAATCTCCACCATTTGTACAAGCCATAGCTGTCAACTTACAGATTTGAAAATAAGGGACCAGAAGCCTCGAAAATAAGGGATCAGCAGCCAAAATAAGGGATAAGCAATTACTTTGATAAAATGCATATTTTGTTGCGTGCAAATGGCTTTAGATACCTATTAGGTCCATAAATTACCATAGAGCTTATATTCAACAAAAAAAACCCCAGCAACAATTTGTTGTTGACAAAGCACAGCTGGACATAGAAAGGGCCCCATTACCTTCAGTAGCTTATTTAAGGGACATCATCAATAAGGGACAGCAGCGGGACATGGCGCTGGGATAAGGGACTGTCCCACCAAATAAGGGACGCTTGACAGCTATGGTACAAGCAGAACTTGAAAGGGCATCAGCTTTCACTAGATCTTGCCCCATCTGTTTTGTTTTTAATCATTTTCTTGCTTCCCCTGGTAGAGGATATCTGAGTTTCACTTTGTGCAGCCAGATGTGTGAGAAGTGGGAGCAGGGATTAGATAGACTCACAAATACTCTAATGGTGCACTGAGAAAGTAACTTTCTTCTATATAAAATAATGAAAGTTTTAATGAAAAAGAAAGTGGAGGTTAATGTGAATGGGGGAAATAGTCTGGGATTGAGATTTGTCCCATTGTATGATAATATTAGGACTAAATTCTCAGGTCACAACATCCCATTAATGCTGTGTATTGAACTCATTAAAGTAATTAGAGTGTATTTTAAGTTTATTAGTGAACTGACTAATGTACTCTTAAAAAGGTTGATTTGGAAGGAAGTCAATAGATAAAGCCAATAGCGCTCTTGAGAGTTTGTGCCACATGCAAACTCTCTCACAGAAAATCGTGTTATCAATTTTCATGTGGCTTTTAATCAATTACAGTGACAAAGAGATGATTTGAAGCCAATCTTCTGTTGGCTGGTTGCAAATTTAGCTTTTGCTTGCGTATATGCTTGTGTTGGGTTTGTTTTGTTTTTGTTTTTAAGAAGGGAAGAGTGCATGGTTAGCTTGCAGTGGTTGGCAACCTCATGAAGATCTGAAAGCAGTTTTTGGTTTTGGTTATATCCTGTAACCTGACTCCACTGGGAAGATTTTTCTTGGAAAGATATGAGGTGATAATATGTGTTGTGAGGGAAGAAGGCTTGCTGTGCACCTTAGTAGGCCACAGCCTGAGTGGGGTCCCAGGGTATTGCAGTATATAGTCATGCAAATTACTTTGGGGAGTCTGCTGTTTTACCACAGGTGAATTCATGCATTCATTTTATTTTGTTTGCCACTTTTCCACAAAAGAAATCATGTTCAAGGCGGCTCACAACAAAGAAAACAGGAAGACGTTTCAAGCAAACACAGCGAAAGCAATTTCACAATAACGTAGCAAAGCAAATAACAAATATAATGATGTTCAAAAACCACGTTTAAATACTAGAAATATAACAAGGTTATTTAAAGAACATGCAGCATCCATTAGCAAAAGTAACAAGGCAACTTCACAGATACACCTTAGTCCTCAAAACATCCCCCTCCATGACGATGCTCACAGCCCCTGTCCCACAGCATCTTATGGAGGAGAGGGCTGTTGAGGCCTAGTGGCCATGATGACTATGTTTGTCTCAACTGGTGGAGGAATTAATGCTTCTGAATAACTTATAAGACCTCCAAGGGCAAAGGGTGCAGGAGCTGGAAGCACCCCTCCCATTGATGTTCCTCCTTCCCATGATGTTGCTGAATCTCTGCCCGATGTTTTGTCACAAGCAAGTCTCTACTGCCCAAAAGTAATGCTGGTTTTGTCTTTTTAGGATTAGGAACTACAACGAAAAAACATCAAACCACATTTTGCCTACCTGTGAGTTTCTCACGCCCATTAAACCTTGCTGTTTCTCTGCCTCATGTCCTACATAGGTCCGTACAATTGAAATTGTGAGGGGCAAGGCTGGCCTTCGTTGATTATCATAAGGAAAAAGGAACCTTTAAAATAAACTGGTTTTGTTTTATTTTCACCACACACACTTGAAGGGGATGTGTTCCTAGAGAGCTGAGCAAAACACAAAATTTCTAAGGTTTCAAATACACACCACTAAACTATTTATGAAGCTGCAGTACCTCGTAAAAAAAAAAGAAATTGTGTATGGTGTTCTGACTCCAACTTTTTAGATAACTTCAAATTGGGTCGCTTTTACTATTTACCACAAATGAAGCTCTGCGTAAATGGTTCCCTTATTCTGTGCCATCTGCCCTCGATTTTCTTGCTGCTTCGCCTACAAAGATGTGCAGCAGAAAAATGCCCATCTGCTGAGGGCTGAGGTATTAGACAGAGGTGACAGAACTAAATAGGTATTAGAGACATGTCAAACTGAGTTAAACAGAAAAAGATTAAGAGGAAGATGTCCCAGGAAGATGTGGGTAGTGAGCAAAAAGCATTTTATCCATCATAATATTGTGGAGGGAGGGAGGAAGAAGAAGAAATTGTGCGGAGAGGAGAGGGCTTTCAACTTCACAAAGATGCCGTGGTTTGTTGGAGTTCTTCAATATCTTTGAAATGTAAGGCTGGGACCATGGCAGTAAGACAATGCTGAACATTGGGCAGTATCCAATACAGTGGTACCTCAGGTTACATACGCTTCAGGTTACAGACTCCGCTAACCCAGAGATAGTGCTTCAGGTTAAGAACTCTGCTTCAGGATGTGGCCCCATTAGCTAAAGCGGTGCTTCAGGTTAAGAACAGTTTCAGGTTAAGAACAGACCTCCAGAACGAATTAAGTTCTTAACCCGAGGTACCACTGTAGTACTGCCCAAATTGTTTATAGTTGCTAAGGCTCTGTTCAAAAGTTGCTGTTGGGGGTAAAGTGAAGTTGACACTGAAAGATAAGCCTTTCCTAGCAAATTATTATTATTATTGTTGTTGTTGTTGTTGTTGTTGTTGTTGTTGCAGTAAACAATGCACAATGTGATGCCTAACCTTTCCTTGTAAAATGATTATTTTCACCCATCCTTATCCATCCTTTTCAAGAGGAGTTGAAGGTTTTCACAAAACCGAGTCTACTGGTTTGCATTGACTCCTACTGAGAGCCAATGTGTCATAGAGGCTAGGTCAGGTGGAGCCAGTATTGTCCCCAGATATGGCTGACCAATGACTTCCATCAGCTCAAATCAATATGGCCAATAGTCAGAGATGATGACAGCTGTAGTACAGCAACACTTGCCTGGCACCACATGGGCCATCCCTCACTTTGATAGTCAGACTACGTTTGAAAAGAACCATGTCCAAATATACCGTATTTTTTGCTCTATAAGACTCACTTTTTCCCTCCTAAAAAGCAAGGGGAAATGTGTGTGCGTCTTATGGAGTGAATGCAGGCTGTGCAGCTATCCCAGAAGCCAGAACAGCAAGAGGGATTGGTGCTTTCACTGCACAGCGATCCCTCTTGCTGTTCTGGCTTCTGAGATTCAGAATATTTTTTTTCTTGTTTCCCCCCTCCAAAAACTAGGTGCGCCTTGTGGTCTGGTGCGTCTTATGGGGCGAAAAATACTGTACACCCAGGTAGGAAATTCATTGAGTGAATGGGCCAACTATCTCTTGGGGTTGTTTGGGGGATACAACTGGGTATGGGTGATGGAGACACAATCTAGGCCACATTGAATTCCTTGGAAGAGAGGCATGATATATCCAAAGGCCTGTATATTTTGAGTGCATTGCTAATGAAATTCATAGCCACATACAGTGGTACCTCGGGTTATATATGCTTCAGGTTACATATGCTTCAGGTTACAGGCTCCGCTAACCCAGAAATAGTGCTTCAGGTTAAGAACTTTGCTTCAGGATAAGAACAGAAATCGTGCTATGGCGGCGCGGCGGCAGCAGGAGGCCCCATTAGCTAAAGCGGTGCTTCAGGTTAAGAACAGTTTCAGGTTAAGAATGGACCTCCGGAACGAATTAAGTACTTAACCCGAGGTAGCACTGTAATGTACATTCACTGCCTCTCATCATTCTAAGTCTCAGCTGTCATATTACTTTCTGCTGAACCTGACCATTATCATGCATAAATTGACGATTGCCAGATTAATCTACAGTAATGTGTTCAATATTGGGCTCCTTATGAAACTGTTCAGTGTTCTCATAGTTCATCTATTTTGAGACAGGTACATCGGCCTCCAATTTATCCATGCTGAAGTGTTGGTTTTTAATACATGATCACAAGACCAAATCTCAAACGCCCTACATGTCTGCTCCTATATGACGCTCCTGCCTTGGTATTTGAGATCATCTGAAAAACTCATATAATGGAGAGGCAACTTTAGTCTCTAGAACAGGTATGGGGACCTTTGGCCCTCCAGATGTTGCTAAACTACACCTCCCATCATCCCTGGGCATTGGCCATGTTTGCTATGGCTGATGGGAGTTGCAGTTCAGAAACATCTGGAAGGAAGAAGAAGAAGAAGTAGTGGTGGAGGATAGTTGGAGAATGGTGTAATGGAAAGGGAACACGTACGCAACCCACTTTGCACTAATTACCGTATTTTTTGCTCTATAAGACTCACCTTTTCTCTCCTAAAAAGCAAGGGGAAATGTGTGTGCATCTTATGGAGCGAATGCAGGCTGTGCAGCTATCCCAGAAGCCAGAACAGCAAAAGGGATCGCTGCTTTCACTGTGCAGCGATCCCTCTTGCTGTTCTGGCTTCTGAGATTCAGAATATTTTTTTTCTTGCTTTCCTCCTCCAAAAACTAGGTGTGTCTTATGGTCTGGTGCGTCTTATAGAGTGCAAAATACGGTAGGTAAGCTCAGTTCCCACCCACGGTGTAAGGAATTATAAAGAAAATGTAAAGCACCCTGAGAAAGAGGCAGAAAAATGGAAGCATCTTTCACAATTAAATAAACCGGTTGAAATATTGAGGTGGGGGAGGTTTTGGCACAGGATTTGTGGTGGCAACCCAGAGTTTCAGGCAAAGGTTGTTCCTGTTAACTGCTATCTGATCTTTGGTTTAACTTGAGAGGCCATGGGTTGAACCTTGGAGCTTCTACACAGACAGCTTGAACTCTACCATTGAGTTAAAGGTGGGCGGGGGACCTGCTGTTGTTCAAGAAACGTCACATGGATACGTGGAAGAAGTGGCTTGGTCCTTGGCCTCTATTTCCGAGAGTCTATTCTGGGCCTCTATTTCTGAGAGTCCATACCAGAGCATTCCATGGAAGCATAACTTTAAAAGGTTAAATGACCATTTTGGCCTTGGGAAAGAGCAGAGGGGAGAAACTTTCATGTATTTCCGTAGTCTGATAGCTTAAACTTTTCTGTTGCAAAGGGCTGAATTCATCATGATTATAAATACTAAGAAATATGTCATTACCCTTGCAGCAGTAGGAGTTAATTGCATGCTGCTTGCTTCAAGGAAACAAATGAGAGGGGGAAGACTGTTTATAATAAGACCATGTATAGATGCACTACCTCTGACCTTCTTAAACAATGAAGCCAGGCAAATGTATGCAGAAATACATTGACATGATTTTGGTCCTTTGCTGTGTCCATGTCTCGGCTTGAGTGAGATTCTGTGGGCCTTTTCAGGTGGTATCTTTTAAAAGCAATAATTGCAGAGTTGCCTCAGTTGCTGCTTGACATCCAGAAGCATATCCTGAGGGCAGATTTTCTGTTGCAGGGGGGAAAGGTTTTATGGTTAAAACTCAGCCATTCTTCACGGAACTTTTTCTAAACTTAGGAAAGGTTCTTTGATTAGCCTGGTTGTTGACAGCTAAACTAGCAGAAGGGTATGGGTTTAACATATTTCATTTATCAATTTTAATTGTTATTTTATACCTGTCTTTATTAAGAATTGTAAGGGATGCGGGTAGCGCTGTGGGTTAAACCACAGAGCCTAGGGCTTGCCAATCAGAAGGTCGGTGGTTCGAATCCCCGCGACGGGGTGAGCTCCCGTTGCTCGGTCCCTACTCCTGCCAACCTAGCAGTTCAAAAGCATGTCAAAGTGCAAGTAGATAAATAGGTACCACTCCGGCGGGAAGGTAAACGGTGTTTCCGTGCACTGCTCTGGTTCACCAGAAGCGGCTTAGTCATCCTGGCCACATGACCCGGAAGCTGTACGCCAGCTCCCTCGGCCAATAAAGCGAGATGAGTGCCGCAACCCCAGAGTCGGCCACAACTGGACCTAATGGTCAGGGGTCCCTTTACCTTTACCTTTACTAATCATCCAGCAAACAACTAATGAAAACAGCTTTCCGATCCAGCAGAATTTGCACACACGGAAGCCTACTTGCTAGCATAGACCTCCTTAGTTGGATCAAGGTACAAGCGGCTTCTCTTCTAAGAGTTAATTTGTAAGGAAAACAAACATGATTTGACAAGTAGCATATAAATATGTGCTATAGTTCATTAAAGGGCTTTCTTTGAGCCATGCCGTTTGAAGGTTTCAGTATGGGTCAATATATCATGCAATAGCTGCTGACACTATTATGCACCGGCGGAGCGGTAGAAGTGGTTGGTATTTTTCAGTGTACTATCGTTATAAGGACTGAACATTATACTTGTTATGACATTGTTTGTCTTATCAGTATTAAATTTAGCATGGCGAATCTTAAAGGTAAAGGTTAAGGGACCTCTGACCATTAGGTCCAGTCGTGACCGACTCTGGGGCGTACAGCTTCTGGGTCATGTGTTCAGCATGACTAAGCCATTTCTGGCAAACCAGAGTAGTGCATGGAAATGCCGTTTACCTTCCCGGCGGAGCAGTACCTATTTATCTACTTGCACTTTGACGTGCTTTCGAACTGCTAGGTTGGTGGGGACAGAGACTGAGCAAAGGGAGCTCACCCCGTCGTGGGGATTCGAACCGCCAACCTTCTGATCGGAAAGTCCTAGGCTCTGTGGTTTAACCCACAGCGCCACCCGCATCCCTATCGTTATAAGGACTGAGCATTCTGCTTGTTATGAAATGGTTTGTCTTATCAGTATTAAATTTAGCATGGAGAATCTTAGACGAGTTATATTCGGGCTTGATTAAAATACAGTTTTATTTTTATTTTTTAATGAATGGTGAATTTTATCATAGAATCATAGAATTGTAGAGTTGGAAAGGACTTTGATGGTCATCTGGTATAGAATAAAGTCCTGCCATACTAGTCCTATTTGAGGACTAGTAAAATGCTTGGGCTGTTGATGTGAAGGGAGCAGGGGATCTGAAAATTGCAGAACCCGATCCCTGACCCTGTCACTGGAGTGTAGGCCTCCTTGTATCAGAGGTTTGTTTCAGGTTCACACAAATGCACACATGTGCAGACCAGTGGCGTAGCGTGGGGGGTGCAGGGGGGGCCGGCTGCACTGGGCGCAACATCTGGGGGTTAGGGTTAGGGGGCGCAAATCCACGGGTTAGGGGGCGCAAATTACTTGCCTTGCCCCGGGTGCTGACAACCCACGCTACGCCACTGGTGCAGACAAAGTAATGGGACGGCTGGCTGCCACCTGCCATAAAAATGACAACAGCCATCTGCTTCTGACCATCCTTCATCTCATCATGCACTTAAGATAGCGTTCCAGTCCTCCTCCTCCTTTTCTAGTACTATAGTTTTTTGTTTTTATTTTTCAAAAAGCACTACTGTGCACAAAGTGACTTTGGGCCGGGTTATTTATTCCATGGTTGTTTCATTAGCTGTGAAATGTGTTGTCCTCTCCCTTTCATCGCAGTAGCCAATTTTTGTAGTTTGGAATGAGGACCTGCACCACGATCTTCTCTGAGAGAGGGAGGAAATAAAATAAAATATCCTTTGAAGCCATTTTAAACATATTTTGATGGTGCTTTCGTTGGGATTTGAAAACTGACAGTTTGGTGCATTTGACTGAATTAAATTACCCTTATAGTTGTGTTATATGCTGTGGAGAGAGGAATACACATCCAGAGGTACATGTGCTCTTCCACTGCCTCAAAGGAAACAGAAGCGCGAGGAAACAAATGACAGTGAAAAATTTAGCTACCGAGGCATGAAACGAGAGGATGGAGGTAAAATGCTGTTAGTCTGGTGAGCAAACTTTGGGGAATACCGACATTGTGGCCTTTTCTCACTGCTTCATGAACCTGCCAGAAGGACATAGCCCAGGAACTTCCTTATAAGCGTTGACAATTCCATCGTACAACGAATGGCTCAGTTAAACCTGCTAAAAGAGATTTTTGCAAGGTCAAAGATCACTGAGCATTTAAAAAGTTTACCATAAAAGTTTTTTAAACGTAATTAAGAGTTCACAACTTAAGTAATCTTGCTTACTCAATATTAGTGAATAAGTTCAAGGGGATGTCCAAAGGTAAGCTTGTGTAAGCTTGCTGTTTGGTTTTCCTGTTTGCCTTGCCCAGTGAAACATACAGAGACTCTACTGGTTTTCAGATGTTACGCCCAGTGATCTTAGGCAAAAACTCTCATTCCACCCCCCTTTTAAAAAAGAACAATGTGATATCTCTTTTCCCAGCATAGTATGGAGCTCTTTTTCCACTTCCCTCAAAATAGCACAGAGTACTCTACAGAAAAAGCATGTCCTTACCTGTGCTAATGGCAAAGTGTGATAAAGATCTTTGAATAATAGGGCTTAGAAATATCTGCTACTGGGGCCTTACAGTAAGAGTTCCTAGTCAATACAGCAGCTTTCCTTTCGAGAGGAAGCAAGCTGGCTCTGGCATATGCAAGGAATACATGTTATCCAATATTTCCAACAGAATACTTTTGCATCTCAGATGAATTATTAAATGCAAATTCAGCAATGTGAGGGAGGAAAAAACAGATTATTTTTCTTTTGAGTTTGCTGATTAGTCAATTGCTTAGTTCATGGAGGATGCCACTTGTGTCAAGTTTCTGTACACTTTCATAGAACTGGAGCATGATACTTACCATATCTCAAGTGAATGATTTTTCAATTAGTCTGCAGTTCCTTGGCTTCATTTCCTTTGCAGTCCCACACGAGTGATGTAGAGCAAAGGTTTAAGAGGTTTTGGACAATTTATGACATTGGGAGAGACGATTTGTCAAGAAACAATATCTGCAGCAACTTTTTCGTCTTGGGTCTTCTATTTATTTTTATAGCACAGTTTTCTAAGGTGTTAAAACTAGCTTTAAGGTACTGTTAAAATGTGGAGTGCAGAAGGGGACTTAGTGCAATGGGATCAAGATATTACGAGGCAAACAACGGTTCTACAATGTAAGTGGGAACACACTTGGAATTTGTTTTATTTTACCCTGCTAGGTGTTAGAGAAAGGAAGGAAAGATCAGAAACATTTGAAAATGAGATCATACAGTATGTGAACTATACAGACATCTTGCCCATGTTTTTTTTATGAGAAGTCTTACTGACATTTGAAAAGCAGAGCCCTGTTCCATAGTCTTAAGGTTGACTGACATTTAAGGGCAGCAGAAGGCTTGGTTTCCTCTCCACTCCTTTTAAATTGAAGTTTTCATAAATCAGTGCAAGGGGAGAAAACTGGTTACATCTTACAAAATGCGACTATCTGGATAGGAATATGAAAATGTCACCTGTGACATTTTAAAGACATCGCTGACTCTCAATACATCTTATATATTGTGCCCAGCAAAAGAAGAAGAAGAAAGGGGGGGGGAGAGAAAAGAAAAATATGAAAGAACAGAAAATGGTATCATTTCAAGTCTTTGTCTTTAAAGCTTGGGCACTCTCCTAAAGAGTTCCCTAATTAGAATCGAAATACCTTGGGGCAGGATAGCGAGATCATAAGAAAAGGTGTTATATTGTGAGGCTTAGCCTCTGGTAGGTTATCATCAGTTTAACATCCCACCGCACAGAAGAGCAGGAAATTCAGAAACCATCTACTTTCTTCTCACTATGTGGTGTTATTAGTCGCCAAGAACCGATAATGTCCAAAACAGTTCCAGCAGTGGGCTGATAAAGACTTCCATTTTCTTGGCCTGTGAATTAAACACGTATTGTGTGTTTTGTATGCACATTTTGTTGCTCCATCCAAATACCGTATTTTTTGCTCTATAAGACTCACTTTTTCCCTCCTAAAAAGTAAGGGGAAATGTGTGTGCGTCTTATGGAGCGAATGCAGGCTGTGCAGCTATCCCAGAAGCCAGAACAGCAAGAGGGATCGCTGCTTTTACTGCACAGCGATTCCTCTTGCTGTTCTTGCTTCTGAGATTCAGAATATTTTTTTCTTGTTTTCCTCCTCCAAAAACTAGGTGCGTCTTGTGGTCTGGTGCATCTTATAGAGCAAAAAATACAGTAATAAAGCCGGAATCACAATGCTGTCCCTGGTAACATAAGACGGGGAAGGACTGTGTGATATAGGATCACTGATTCCTCCTCAATCCTCTGGAGATGTTCCAATCAGTATCGCTCCTGTCAAGGCCCGTGTCTCATTATGGAATGGTGAGATGGTGACCGTTGACATGGTTGCTCCCGGGTGCCCTCTTCAGGTCCATGGAGTCCTGAAAACTTCTTGGTTTTCCAACAAACTTCAGGCTGTGAAACAGATTGGAAGATAGCTAGAATGCAGGCGGTGCAAAACTAGTAATAATAATAATTTATTATTTGTACCCCGCCCATCTGGCTGGGCTTCCCCAGCCACTCTGGGCAGCTTCCACAGAGACTAAAAATACAGTAAAATGTCACACATTAAAAACTTCCCTGAACAGGGCTGCCTTCAGATGTCTTCTGAATGTCTTCTGAATAGGTGCGAATACAGCTAACAGAGCAGCAGTGTTGCAGCGAAGAAGGCTCACAATGCTTCCACCATTTTGTCCTTGATGAACCACACAGTAGAGCTCTCCTAGATAGTGAAGGGGTTGATGAACTCCCGCTCTGAGTTTTGTGAAGAATTTTGAATTCAAAGTTTCTTGTACAGTGGAACCTCTACTCACGACCACAATCTGTTCCAGAGACCCATCCGGAAGTCGAAACGGGGCGCTGGAAGAGGCACCGTTGTGTGCAGGCAGCGATTGCCCGCTTCTGCACATGTGTGAAGGGCGATCGCCACTCCTGCGCATGTGTGAACGGTGGCAAAACTGCCGGCTACTTCTGGGTTTGCCGCGGACATTGGGCAAAAGGGATGCCAGCGGAGGTGGACATAAGAAGAGGTTTGACTGTATATGGTCTGAATTAGAGGTCACAGTTGGAGCAGATCTGAAGAAGATTTTCAGAGCACCATCTGGTCAAATATTATGGGATCCATTTCAATTGCTTTAGCCTGATGATCTGGACAAGACACTTGCAGGGATCAGGCTATGTGCCATCTTGACCCTTGTCCATCCTGGCTAATTAAATCTAGCCAAGGGGGAGGTAAGTTGAGTCTAGGGAATGTCTAATACTTATTAGGGGAAGGAGATATTCCCACTGCATTGAAGGAAGGCAGTAGTGTGCCCTGTTCTGGCTTCCTGGAACCAACCAGAAGTGTTAAAAGACTATTGCCCAAATATCCCTTTGGGGGCAAGATGACAGAGGAGTTATTGGCCCACCAAATGCATAAATTATTCAGTAAGACCTATTGCGAGACCCATTTCAGTCCAGCTTCGCTTCTGGATATGACACTGAATTGGACTTGCCCCCTTACTGGTTATCTTTGTTAGGACAGAGGCAGGGGGAATGCTACCCTGTTGGTTCTCTTTGATCTCTCAGTGCTAATTGATAAAAATTACCACGGTATCTTCCTGGAATGATTCTAGGGGTTGAGGGCACTGTTTTGCAGTCTCTCCATTCATACCTTCTGAGTCACTGTCAAAGCATCGGAGTACTACTGCTCAGACCATTTATGCTTTGGGCTTATATCCTATGCTGATGACACCCAGATCTATCTCTCCATTCCATTCAAAAAAAGCTGTGCAGGTAGCTGCTGGGCATCTGGAATCAATGATGGGCTGGCCAAGCGTCAGGAAACAGACACTGAGGACTTGGCTACGTTAGTCAAAAACCAGTGTTTTGTATTCTTTATAAACATGCAACACCAGATGGCGGTGGAGAGCAAAAAAAAATTAATAATTTGCATTTTCCATAGCATTTTTTTCCTTTTGTTATAACGAGTTAATTTCTGACTTATTTATAGCACCCTCCTGCCGCCGTCCTGTGTGTAGATCCACCCATAATCTGGATGAGGCAGAGGTTCTGTGGGTGGTCCAGGAATTAGGGAGTCAACCTGTTCTGGATGGGACAGAACTTCCCCTGAAGAAGCAGGTTCACAGTCTGATGGTGTTGCTCAATAAGAAACTGTCACTTGAACTGCAGGTGGGGTCCCTGTACTCAGTTCTGGCTGGTTCATCATCATTAGCCATTCTTGGACAGAAATAGCAGGCAGTGTGTGGAACTGGAGATGACACTGTGATGTCATATGTTTTGAACCTGAACTGGAGGAGAGTGACTATGAAATTCTGTCTAGAGTGAAATTTGAGCTAAATACAAATATCCTTGATTTATTATTTTGAAGTAACCTAAACTAACATAAATAAGACTGGAACAATTTCCTAAAGTTGTGTGTGTGTGTGTGTGACACATCCTTTAATTGCCCGCTGAAATTCTAGCTGAAGTGAAATCCAAAGTCAAGCAAAATATCTGGAAAAATTTGAGGGAAACAAAAAGACTTTTGATCAGACCAGAAACATCTATTGAGGATTATTATTTTGCAAACCTCTCGGCTGAGAAGGAATTACCTAATTCAAATCCCTACTCAGTCAAGTTCATTGGGTGGCTTTTGATCTCTCATGGGAGGATAATATTCAAGGATCCCACCTTTGCTTCTCTGAGCAGCCTGGGAAGAAAGCATGCCAATATATTCAGCTGCTTCTTAGATAACTTCTCCTGATAAGGAGTGTTGCTGGTGGGGTGGAGGCCCATAAATCATGTGCCAGTCCTGCAATGGGGCAGTTCAGGGCAGGTTGTGGGCAGGTCAACAGCAGCTTTAGATGCACTGAATCCAAAGCCATGAGGATCTCCCAAGGAGCCACTCAGCTACATTACCTTGGGGGCGAAAGGATGAACATCTACCACCCATCTTTTACTCTGGCCAGTTCAATTCAGCAGGGATTGGGATGTGGTGAGGGATATGCTGTTCCACTTTTGCCTGTATCTGTTAGGCTAGTTCTGCACGACAGGCTTTATGGTATTCAGTCCTTCACAGTAGCTAGATGCACTATGAAGCTGATATAGCTTGAAAAATTGCATCTGCAAAGTAGAGCCTGTCCTTTGAAAATTCATGCCACAAAAGAGTTGTTAGTCTTTTAAGTGCCATAGGACTCCTGCTTCATGAAAACTTGTCATTATTTCTTCACTTTTGTCATAGAATGCTTTGGACAGGAAATAAAATAGGAGCCCTAGTAGCTAAAACTCACAGCTTCCCTGCATTTTGTATTTTGTACTAAAAAAATTGCAAATGTTGTTCAACACTGGAACTTTCAATAAAAATCATGTATTTGCAAAGGGAAGGTCAGCTTTAAAAGTCAGAAATAAAAAAAAGATCAAAGGTCAGAAAATGAATCTTATAAACATATATATTTAAGATCATGTGTATGTTAACCCGAGACAAAGCTGGAGATTAAGCCAAACTTTATATAGTCTGATGAAACTAACCTCTGTTGAAGAAGCATACAGAATTGCTGCAGTATTCTGACTGGATTAGACTTAACAGCCAGGTAATGGAAAATAATGACTGGCTACTTTGGCTAGCAAGCTGCAACTGCAAAGTGATGTTGTTGATGCTCACTTACATCTAGTTCACAGTTTGGATTTGCTTAGCTAGCAATTGTTTTGTTGGTTGGGCATCCATCTGTCTCAAGAGACAATGGTGGAGTGTGCCTTTGAGGTTGAAGTCAAACCATTGGTGAATTACAGCAGTTGCCTATACCAACTTACTATGCCAAGATATTAATGGAATAGCTCACTTGAGAATCACTTGCATTTTAAAACCGACATTCACCCAAAGCGCTGACAAAACTATTGCCAGAACCATGTGCTCTGAAGTTCATTTTAAATCTGGTTTCTCACTATAGCTTCAGTCTGGGGGGGTAGTAGAGGATTCTGCATGTACAGTTTTCATTCATAAATGTAATTTTACACTGTCTGGGCTTTGTTTGTGGGAGCCATTGCTAATCGCATGCCTCCCACTTCAAAGTCTACAAGGCAAACCCTTTATTGCATGATGTTTACAAAGCCATTTTTAAAGCAAACATGGAGGGCAAGATCTTAAAAGGATTCCGGTGTCTTGGGAAGCTTATGTTGCCAAGCCCAGTGCTTGGTTTATTGCTGGATAACTCATCACCTTAAAAACAGAATATGAATGCAAATTATAACCTTTGTTATTACCGCAGTTCAGATGCTTAACTTGGCAGTTTACCCACAGTTCTTTTATAAACCACTAACCTGAAGAATAAATTATAAATGATACATAATTGTCTTTTTAAAAAAAGCAATCATTGTTCTAAATTTCTAAAAGGTAGGCTTGGCTTTATTTCTCTTGAGATATGTGTGCTGCTAAGCTGGAAACTTTTATCCATGCTTGCCTCTCTGAGGTATTGTAGATACCTGGTCAGGACTGATAAAGGAAGCACTTCCAAAAAACAACTCCCGGTTTCTTGGTAGCCGGCTTGGGAGATACATTGGCTGACGTCTTTAACAGGGCCACTACTAAGGGGGAACTAGATACAGCAAGCATGGCGTTTCCATCCCAACACCCTCTCCTCCCTGCAGATGTTGCTCTTCGAGACCCCCAGAATCCCACCCCCTTGAAATAACTTCACACTGACACTTGTTTTAGTTTAAATTTTGGGCAAATTTTGGCCACAACTTTATTTAATACAACCATGTGAGCAGAATTGGCTTAGGCATCGGCTCCAAACTAAAACTGACTCCACCTTTCTGATTGGTAGTCTAAAAGGGTAAAGCAAACGAGGGAGCAACATCGATGAAGACCAACCGAAGTTCACCCCGGGGTTCATGTGGTCCTGGCATGGCCCTAGCCCCTCAAGCGGACTTCAAACGAGACCCAGGGCCCCCAGATTCCTTTACCGGAATACCCTGTTCCTGGAGGGGCAGGTGATGGCTGCACCTCCCCTCCCCCACATTTCAATGAGCCAGTGCCTAACCACCACCTTACAAGTTGTGACGATTGCTGCGCTAGGGGACGCGGGTGGCGCTGTGGATTAAACCAGGGAGCCTAGGACTTGCCGATCAGAAGGTCGGCGGTTCGAATCCCTGAGATGGGGTGAGCTCCCTTTGCTTCATCTCTGCTCCTGCCAACCTAGCAGTTCGAAAGCACGTCAAAGTGCAAGTAGATCAATAGGTACCGCTCCAGCGGGAAGGTAAACGGCATTTCTGAGCACTGCACTGGTTCGCCAGAAGCGGCTTAGTCATGCTGGCCACATGACCCGGAAGCTGTACGCCGGCTCCCTCGGCCAATAAAGCAAGATGAGCACCGCAACCCCAGAGTCGTCCGCGACTGGACCTAATGGTCAGGGGTCCCTTTACCTTTACCTTTTAATGGATAATGCTTGTGACATTATAGGGATTGCATTTCCACATTCTCTCTGTTTTGTAAAAGTATGTTGTTTGTAAAAAAAACATATACTTGCTACCTGCTGATCCAAGAGTATCCACCTACCTACTTCCTTCCCTTTCCTTCCCTTATCTTTGTTGAGGACCACCTTTTTATCTGGCCACTGTGTTCTGTATGTTGTTGTTGTTGTTTAGTCGTTTAGTCGTGTCAGACTCTTCGTGACCCCATGGACCAAAGCACGCCTGACACTCCTGTCTTCCACTGCCTCCCGCAGTTTGGTCAAACTCATGCTGGTAGCTTCGAGAACACTGTCCAACCATCTCGTCCTCTGTCATCCCCTTCTCCTTGTGCCCTCCATCTTTCCCAACATCAGGGTCTTTTCCAGGGAGTCTTCTCTTCTCATGAGGTGCCCAAAGTATTGGAGCCTCAGCTTCAGGATCTGCCCTTCCAGTGAGCACTCAGGGCTGATCTCCTTCAGAATGGATAGGTTTGATCTTCTTGCAGTCCATGGGACTCTCAAGAGTCTCCTCCAGCACCATAATTCAGAAGCATCAATTCTTTGGTGAAAGAGTGCAGTTAAGCAGTTGATTGGTTCACCAATGACCTTCGTTATAATGCTATGGAGCTTTGACTCCCTGTGGCTCGATTTTTAAGAGAACAAAGCATTTTTGGTGGATCATCAGATCCTGACACATCCTTCATCCCATGGGTCATTCCTGGGATGCCAGGCATTCATTCCCACTTCTACCCTCCAGCAAGATAAATTCAGTTCCATGTAGTTTATTATCTTAGAAGATCTTTTTGGACAATACTTCTCACCACTGTTTGCTTTGTGTGAACCTTAAGCGTATGACAACGCTACCCTTGGCAGAAAATAAATTTTCCTGCTTGTTCTCATTCAGGATAGTAGGTAGTGCATAGTGTCCCATGTTATGTACATCCCTCCAAAACAAAAAACAAAAAATATTCTTAGAATTAAAAGTATTGTGTACACTTGAAATACTGCTGGTATGATTATATCAAAATTTACAGATACATGTTTATTTAAGTGCACTTGTTTAAAAAGATTTCTGTATTTTTCCTCTTTAATGAGCTGATTAGGTATTCATTTCTTTTGATTTAGAACTATGTAATTTTGCTGTCACTCAGATGGCACTTCATAACTAATACTCAATACATGTACATTTTGCTCGGATTATGTTGCACAAATAGGATCTGCCCTCCTACCATCACCACCTGCAAAGACACTTTGAGCTGCCACTCTCCCAAATTATTATTTCCTCCCCCCATTACTGGCTAACCTTTCCCATACCTGTTTTTTTAAAACGTTAATATTATCAAGGCTGGCTATCAGAGTCCTTGTACGCCCAGCCCCCTGCCCCCAGCCAGACTCTCAATTAATTTTGTTTGCTTGTTAGATACCCTTGTAAAGTGGACAGCATAAATGTTAGACGTACTTTGTCTTCTGTGTCCTTTTTTCTTCTGGCTCGCGAGATACATTGCAGAAAACATTTCACACGGGAATGTATGTGTCACTATAATAATTGATACTAGAAAGTTATGTGAAGGTCTTTTCATTATTAAATAAAATAGCCTTTTCTAACAATGGAAAGATAGATGGTGGGAGAGTGCGGAAGAGAGTGGCTCTAAAAATGACCCAAGAGTTAAGATATATAAACTACAGGAAAAGAACTCACATGTTTTTATCCTGGCTCAGAAAGGTCACTATTTTTCTACAGCAGTAACAGAATAATGACATCTTCAGTTAACAAATAATTGCACAACAGCACAATCTCAAGCGCCGATAGATGTTGCAAGTCTGTGCTTCCAGTCTTTGTTTGCTGCTCTTCCAGTGATTAGAGCCTGTCAGTCAAAAAGCTGGATTCCTATATAAAAGCTAAATAGGAGCAATATCTTTTGTATTTCTGAAGGGTAACCATACTTGAATGCCAGCACCAGCAAGATAGTGGTTGCTTTCATACCCTGACGTTTTACAGTGTCAATACCACATCTGAAGCAGCAATTCAACGGCGATGTGTCTCAGATGAGATTTTAAAATAAAATTTACTCTTAAAAATATTGTGGCAAGAATTGGAAATTCGATGTGCACGTTTTAAATACTTCTTTTCTGGTACTTGTGCATTGTGCACTGTCTGCCTTATACATTTTTGATGTAATGTTTTGGTGAACAAACATGAGCCAGTGTGGTGTAGTGGTTAAGAGCGGTAGACTCGCAATCTGGTGAACCGTGTTCACATCCCCGCTCCTCCACATGCAGCTGCTGGGTGACCTTGGGCTAGTCACACTTCTCTGAAGTCTCTCAGCCTCACTCACCTCACAGAGTGTTTGTTGTGGGGGAGGAAGGGAAAGGGGAATGTTAGCCGCTTTGAGACTCCTTAGAGTAGTGATAAAGCAGGATATCAAATCCAAATTCTTCTTCTTCCTTAAAATAAAAATAAATCTAATGCTTGCTGATTTAAGTGAGCAGCAAACTGAAGTCACAGGATGGCCGATCAATTGTACTGTGCATGAAATGAGCCTGACTGGATGGAGTGTGCTTTTTAGGGTGCTGGTATTGGACTTGTAAGGGTCATGGGTGGCGCTGTGGGTTAAACCACAGAGCCTAGGACTTGCTGATCAGAAGGTCCGCGGTTCGAATCCCCGCGGCGGGGTGAGCTCCCGTTGCTCGGTCCCTGCTCCTGCCAACCTAGCAGTTCAAAAGCACGTCAAAGTGCAAGTAGATAAATAGGTACCACTCTGGCGGGAAGGTAAACGGCATTTCTGTGCGCTGCTCTGGTTCACCAGAAGTGGCTTAGTTATGCTGGCCACATGACCCGGAAGCTGTACGCTGGCTCCCTCAGCCAATAAATCAAGATGAGCGCCACAACCCCAGAGTCGGTCACGACTGGACCTAATGGTCTGGGGTCCCTTTAGCTTTATTGGACTTGTGTGTTTGGGCAAGTTCTGTGGTGTTCTGGTCTTGGTATAGCCTAGTGCTGTCTGTATTTTATTTGGCTGTGTGGCACAAAGTATATTGCAGTGCCAAGCAGAACATTATTTTTATGAGTTTGGGGGTCGGGCGGCTCTGATCCCCCTAAGTCTCTGGATTCACTAAAGGGTCAGAATTTAAGCAAACCCCCCTAAATTCCTAGATCTATCAATGGTTGGAAATAACATAGGCCAGCTTCTTCATGAGGTAATCCCTTGATAATAGCAAAGTCGTTGACCTAACCAAAGGTAGGCAGTTGGGCCATTGGGAGATTCAGTACCAGATAGCCCAGTGGGTAAAGCCACTTCCTGAGTCCTGTTTTTAGTTAGTAAAACAAAATGTTAGCATTGGTGGGTTTATTTTTAGCATTGCCATTGGCAGTGATGTGCTAGCAAAGCTGTGACAGGTTGTAAAAGAAGACAGAGAGCACTGAGAAGCAAGAGACCCTTTTGGGGTGTTAATGATGTGAACCCCTTCAGGTTGTGTGTATGTGTGTGTGTGTGTGTGTATGTAAATAAACCATATATCATAAAGACACCACAGTCTCTGCTGTGTCTCATTTCCAAAAGGAAACATGAACCCTGTGTAAATGCCTGGAACCCTGGAACTTCACATTGCTGGGAGGTTGAAGTGGTGTGTAACATTGTAAAGGAGGAAATGACAGAGACTGTGTTCCGAATGCTATAAAATGTGCCAATTTCTGATGTATTCATTGTCACCAAACGAAGCTAGCGCTACTGCCAAACACCTTGGTCTGCCTCCAAACTTATAAAGATGGTATTGACTTCTGAGTGCATATAAAAAGAACCATAATGTTGTAGCTGTGGTTATGATTTAGTTGAAGAGCCCTGAATTGCTTCTTCTAGGAAGGCAAGGGATCTTATTAGATGATCTTAGTGTCCTTTCTGATGCAAAAATGGATGGCTCTGTGGGCTTAGTTAGACATTACTTTAACTGAAAAACAGGTTCTGCTTATAAGAACAGGATATTGGACTAGATGGGCCTTTGGCCTGATTCAACAGGCTCTTCTCTTCAGTTGTAACTGGCTGACTGACCGAACCCAAAGGGTGCTCATCAATGGTTCCTCTTCATCCTGGAGAAGAGTGACTAGTAGGGTGCCACAGGGTTCTGTCTTGGGCCCGGTCTTATTCAACATCTTTATCAACGACTTGGATGATGGACTCAAGGGCATCCTGATCAAATTTGCAGATGACACGAAACTGAGAGGGGTGGCTAACACCCCAGAGGACAGGATCACACTTCAAAACGACCTTGACAGATTAGAGAACTGGGCAAAAACAAACAAGATGAATTTTAACGGAGAAATGTAAAGTATTGCACTTCGGCAAAAAATAAAATAAAAAATGAGAGGCACAAATACAAGATGGGTGACACCTGGCTTGAGAGCAGTACATGTGAAAAGGATCTAGGAGTCTTGGTTGACCACAAACTTGACATGAGCCAACAGTGTGACGCGGCAGCTAAAAAAGCCAATGCAATTCTGGGCTGCATCAATAGGAGTATAGCATCTAGATCAAGGGAAGTAATAGTGCCACTGTATTCTGCTCTGGTCAGACCTCACCTGGAGTACTGTGTCCAGTTCTGGGCACCACAGTTCAAGAAGGACACTGACAAACTGGAACGTGTCCAGAGGAGGGCAACCAAAATGGTCAAAGGCCTGGAAACGATGCCTTATGAGGAACGGCTAAGGGAGCTGGGCATGTTTAGCCTGGAGAAGAGGAGGTTAAGGGGTGATATGATTGCCATGTTCAAATATATAAAAGGATGTCATATAGAGGAGGGAGAAAGGTTGTTTTCTGCTGCTCCAGAGAAGCGGACACGGAGCAATGGATCCAAACTACAAGAAAGAAGATTCCACCTAAACATTAGGAAGAACTTCCTGACAGTAAGAGCTGTTTGACAGTGGAATTTGCTGCCAAGGAGTGTGGTGGAGTCTCCTGCTTTGGAGGTCTTTAAGCAGAGGCTTGACAACCATATGTCAGGAGTGCTCTGATGGTGTTTCCTGCTTGGCAGGGGGTTGGACTCGATGGCCCTTGTGGTCTCTTCCAACTCTATGATTCTATGATTCTTAAAGTCTTAAGGAGGGGGAAATTGGAGCAATTAGCAGGTGTTCCAGCTCCTTCCTTGCATCCTTTTTACCGTGCATAGGAAGGCAATATTAGGGCTGGATCCTTGCTAGAATTACCTAGGGAGTTGAATATTGCTTCTTCCCCCTTCCTTCTTCATCTTGGAATGATACAAGCACACACACAGCCAAGATATCAGCCCAACAAGTTCTTGGGTCATGTCTGGCTCTGATGGTTCTCAGCACATCAATTCCCTTTCAACAGACTTCAGGGGAACATTTAATTTTTTTTTGGCTTATGGTAGGGATAGCCAGTGTAGTGTCATCCAGATGTTGGTGACCAATGGCTCTTCTGGCCTGGGGCAGATGAGAGTTGGGAGTCCAGCAACATCTGGAGGCACTATGTTGGCTACTCTTGGCTTGTAAGGATCTGCTGACAATTCTGAATGGGGGAATCCTTTTTCTGTTGACATCCATCTGCCTTGGAATACAATAGAAGAATGTGCCTTTGGGGATGAAGCCAAACCACTGGAGTTACAGCACCTGTTGTTGCTGTAGAGACATGTTTTATTACAAGTGGGGCAGATGAAGGCACCCTGTTTTGCTGCTTTAGGTGCATCATGGCATTTTCTCTCTCTTCACTCCTTCCAGAGGTCATTGCTCCTCTGGTCACTGCTTCTACCAGCTCCTCCTATCCTTTAATGCTATAATCAGGGATTTTTACAGCAAAGAACTCACTGAAACTCAGTTCTGGCACCTCTCAGTTGGGTGCCATTGCCACTATAAGAGAACCAGGGGAGTGTTCATGGTGAGTTCCGGGATCTCTTTTTCTAGAAAAATAGCACAGGCTACGATTAATATGTAAATAAATACCGTATTTTTCGCTCTATAGGATGCACTTTCCCCCCTCCAAAAATGAAGGGAAATGTGTGTGCATCCTATGGAGCGAATGCAGCCTTTCGCTGAAGTCTGGAGAGCGAGAGGGGTCGGTGTGCACCGACCCCTCTCGCTCTCCAGGCTTCAGGCAGCTATCAGCAAGCCTTCGGAGCATGGCAGGAATTCCCGCCGGGCTCCCAAGGCTTGCGGATAGCAGCCTGCAGCCTGAAGCCCGGGGAGCGCAGCACCAACTCCCACTGCTCTCAGAAGGCTTGCGGATAGCAGCAAGCTCCGGGAGCGAAGGCGAGGTTGCGCGCAACCTCACCACCACTCCCGGACCCGTTCTGGGGGCTGGGGTCGGGGGAAGCTCGGGCTTCCCCCACCCCAGCCCCGCAACTAAAAGTGAAGCCAAGACACTAGCAGGATCCATCCTGCTCGCTGTCTTGGCTTCTGCCAAAGCCATGCGCAGTCTCTCCCGGCTGGAGAGGTTGCACGCGGCTAAAGAGGAAGCCAAGACAGCGAGTGGGATGGATCCCGCTCGCTGTCTTGGCTTCTTTGCTCTTTGGGGCCTGGGGGAAAAAAATATTCCCCCCCCTTTATTTCCACCCCTAAAATCTAGGTGCGCCCCATGGTCCGGTGCGCCCTATAGAGCGAAAAATACGGTATATATTTGCTCAAGAATTTAACTTTTTATGCTTTGATCTCCTTTCTAATTACTGAAGAGTTAAAACCGCTCACCCAGCAAACCTGAAGTAAAAAGTGCTTTCATTTCCCCTGGTAAAGCTCTTGTAAGCTTAAGAATTCAGAAAAAGTTAGAATTCGGTTGGAGGCTGTCCCAGTACTTGGAGCAAGATAAACATGAAACAATTCTCAATTTGAGTGAATAAGGACTCATGGATTCTTATTGTGCGAAGAATCCCAATGTAACAGGGAAAAGTTACGAGGTTTATGTGCTGTTCTTTTGTTTGCCTTCTACTTTATGTGGAGAACTTGCCAGCACAATATTACAAAAGTTCCTTTCTGCTTTTGTAGGAAATGAAACTCAGGATGGTGTGTATTTGTCAGGGGCTGGGGGAAGAGTCATGGATGTTGGAAATAAGAAGTGTTTACAATCTAAACTGGAACATGCCAGATTTCCCCACTTCCTTTGACTTCACCATACTTTTTCCTTGGAGTAAACTGTGTAGAATAAAGTTTAGACATAGAAAGAAATAGGGTTATTTGGAGACACATCTCCAGAATGAAAACAGAGATGTGTCAAGACAGTCGAATGGACTCCCGGAATGGATTAAGAATGGAGCCAGAGGAAGCTGCGCTGGCAAAAAGACAGTTGAAAAAAGATATATATACAAATAAAGCTGTAGTCAATGGACGAAAGGATATATGATGTCTGACATGATTGAGAATCATAGAGCCAGAGACGGAGAACTTTAAAGTGTTAAAATCGAGATGTGGAAAATATGGAAACAATGAGGAGAGGCAGGATTGAGATTTGGAGATATGCTTCAAGGTCCAGACTATGGGAAGTCCCGAAAAATTAATAATTATAATTTGGATGATAATTTGGTCTTTTTTATTTAAGTTTTTTTATTTTAATTGGATTATGATTTGATATGTCAATTGGATGTTTTTTATTGGAAAATTAATAAAAATGATTTAACAAAAAAAAAAAAAAGTTTGGGAACCAAGGTACCACTTCAGCATGGAGAAGAGGTTCAATCTTGTCTTCTTCAGAGGCTTCAAAACTGGGTATATTGATGGCTCTGGCCATTCCTGCAGAATTGGTTTCAGAAGGTTGTGCTCTGGACTTCTGTTCCACCACTTTGGCCTATGGGGTGCCAAGAAGGTTCAGTTCTGCCCTATATACTATTTAACATCTACATGGAGTCACTTGGAGAAGCGAATGTGTAAAATTATCATCCAATCAATCCGTAAACGTGTATTGTTTTAGCCTTAGGAACAAAGAGCAAAAACAGAGTGAGGACATTAATTCAGTGTGATAACCTTGGTACTTTTAGATCAACATGGCAATCAAAAGTATTAGTTTTGTCAGAAGCTGTCCTTCGTGTTGGCCAACTTCCCATTACAACCGAAGACGGGCAATAGTTTTTATAAGAGCTGAAGGTGGTACAACAGAGCCAAAGATAGCTGAGTTTTTGACATTCTTTTGTTTATTCCCACAAATATTTCTAGTCAAACAAGTTTTGCAGATTTTTGAATGGCTTGGGATGAGGGTGTACATCACATGCAATGGTACCTTCAACTCATAGCTGTTGTCAGTTTCTAGCCAAAGTAAAAACTAAAAAGGGGAGCACAATTTCATCCCTGACACTTCTGTAAAATACGGTTATCTGCTAAACTGTCTCCACATACACATAAACTTCTAGTTCCACATTATTTTCCTAGTCCTCTGAAACCAAATATAGTGGTTTCCCCCCAGAACATTAGCATGAAAAATGCCTTCCTTGGGTTACTAGAGCCTAACAGGTTTGTTTTTTTATATAAGTTTCCCTTTTATGTGGATACAGTATTTATAAATATACAAAAAGAAGACAAAACTTACCAGGATGAATTGTCAAGTCATCTATATTTTTAAATGTGCATTTCTCATTTTAATCTGGGAATGCTTCATTTCTGCATATTTATTCATTGCAGATAGAACATAATAAAACCAGCTAAAACTGATTTGAAGCTTTCAACAAATAATACATTATTCCATAAGCTGCTTCCTTGCTAATCTTTTTGTTACCCAAGGTGAATGAAAAGGTCTTCATCAGACTATAAATAACTGCAAGTGAGCCAGGTTGACAAGCTGTCTTCAACATGGCGAGCGTTGTCCTAAGTAGAAAGCCCTGCAACTCATAGTAACATGCTTACTCTCAGACAGTGGTGCACTTGGAGCAGGATATCACCAAATGTTCCTGGATCAAATGGCAGAACATGGGGCAAGGCTTTCCTTTGTAGTCTTCCATAGAGTTCAATGGAACATCCATGGTGCTACTCATAGCCTTGTGAGGTTAGCCTAAGGTTAGCCAAAGTCCATGCCAGAGTCTGGATTTGAACCTATGGCTGTGTCATCACTTCCATTTGCTGTGCTCTCACGGGGTTTTAAATCCATGTTCACATGACATTGTCCAAAATGCATACATATATCGTAATTTGTGATAAGATACTACTGTTTGAGAGCCAGTGTGGTGTAGTGGTTAAGAGCGGTGGACTCGTAATCTGGGGAACCGGGTTCGCGTCTCCGCTCCTCCACATGCAGCTGCTGGGTGACCTTGGGCCAGTCACACTTCTCTGAAGTCTCTCAGCCCCACTCACCTCACAGGGTGTTTGTTGTGGGGGAGGAAGGGAAAGGAAGGGAAAGGAGAATGTTAGCCGCTTTGAGACTCACTAGGGTAGTGATAAAGCAGGATATCAAATCCAAACTCTTCCTCTTCTTCTTGTTAGCCAGTTTCATAATCATTGGAGTCCTTGAGCTATTCTTAATTTGTCTCTGGGCAAAGTGTTGACAACTTTACAGGTCAATGGCCCCTGGTGTGTTCACAAGCAGAAACTAATCTGACACTATTGAAGCTATGCTGATGTGAACAGCTGGGGTGGGGGAAAGATCTGTGAAATGCATGGTTGGGTTAATTAATGCTCAGGCATTAATGTGTACGCACCCTAAGTTTCCTCAGTTCATGTCCAACACATTGTTGCACCACATCAGTTCTCCAACTTCACATGGGGAAGTTATGTACGATCCTCTCTTCCAGATAAGCCGATGGAGGGCATATGGGATTGAGTCCTCCTCTGAATTTGCCTAAAACCCATTATACATACAACAGCATCAAGAAAAACATGCAGGCAGTGTTTAATTTCCCTTGTTTAGGGACAGAGCAATTGACTTTTTCTGAACTGAAAACAGCTTTCATAGACTGAGAACAAACTGACACTTTCTGTTTTACTTAACATTTTATTTATGATTAAATTAAATTAAGTGAACGTAAGCAGATTACACAACTCCTGTGCAGGATTCTGGTGTTTCAACGTGGGTTTAAGGTGCCCCTCAACCAAGATACCTTGAGAGTTGGCACCCTTAATCTTAGTAACTTACCTCTTCCCGCCAGATTCTATATTAATCTTTGCAGGACATTAATTGTATTGGTCTATTTTTCTCTTATAACCACCTTCCACTTTTTTGCTGTTGAAATCAATACTTTTAAGGCTATCTCCCTTCTCCTAGGCGGCATTCCTGCCTTGTGGCTTCAAGATAGCTTCTCTTTGTATTAAAGAGTCCAGCTTTACAGATTATATCTCTCCCTTCTTAGACTAATAGATTTATTATATCTTTTTCCCTGTTACATGAAGATGCCTATGTTTGTGCACTACACTCTAATTAAGGGCTGATATCCAGCTGTAGTGGTTTACATTTCTCTAACAGCTTTTATGGTGTTGTCACATGGAGTTAGCTCCATCTGAAGACAGCCAGATTTTACAGCAGTTAAAGGTTTTGAAGGAGATTACCATAATTACAAGTGATCAACATTCAGTGCTTTTGTGCCCTTCCTCTTCCACCACCCCCTTCGCCCTTTGCACAGCTTATCACATTGCAAGCCGTAGAAAGGAAATTCACTGAAAGGGACTTCCTAGGGGATAATGCTTTGTTAGAGTGGAATTTTGAGATTTATGGAATGAGTTTTAAAAGATGCTGCTCTGTTTAATTTTAATAGTTCCCTGCTAACTCTTTCACTGTGTCATGGAAAAACGGGTTTCTTCTTTTTGGCGTTGGCTTTGCCTTGTGGGATGCGGGTGGCGCTGTGGGTTAAACCACAGAGCCTAGGACTTGCCGATCGGAAGGTTGGCGGTTCGAATCCCCATGACGGGGTGAGCTCCCGCTGCTCGGTCCCTGCTCCTGCCAACCTAGCAGTTCGAAAGCACATCAAAGTGCAAGTAGATAAATAGGTACCACTCCGGCAGGAAGGTAAACGGCTTTTCCGTGCGCTGCTCTGGTTCGCCAGAAGCGACTTAGTCATGCTGGCCACATGACCCAGAAGCTGTACGCCGGCTCCCTCGGCCAGTAAAGCGAGATGAGTGCCGCAACCCCAGAGTCGGTCACAACTGGACCTAATGGTCAGGGGTCCCTTTACCTTTACCTTTTGCCTTGTGATGGCTTGCTACCTGCCCTCTCCTCTGCTGGGGTTGCTATCCACCTCCTTTCCCTACATTCTCACAAACTTAGCTTAGGGAGAAGGGGTAGACAGAATCCAACATCTGAGGCTTCAAAGCTGAACTGAACTCTCTGAATTTTATTCCTCTGAACATAAACCCCACCCAAGTGTACAAAGGTAACCTGAGGTCTGTTTCTCAGGCTTTTTCCCTGCTTTATAGCAAGGGTGTGGAAGCTTTCTGAGCCTAAAAGACAAGTTAGCTTATTGCTAACCCCACCCCTGCCAAGGCCCAGATACCAGCAGTAAAGGTAAAGGACCCCTGACAGTTAAGTCCAGTCGCAGACGACTCTGGGGTTGCGGCACTAATCTCGCTTTACAGGCCGAGGGAGCTGGCGTTTGTCCGCAGACAGTTTTTCCAGGTCATGTGGCCAGCATGACTAAGCCGCTTCTGGCAAAGCCAGAGCAGTGCACGGAAATGCCGTTTACCTTCCCGCCGGAGTGGTACAGAAGGTACCGCCGGCCTTCTGATCGGCAAGTCCTAGGCTCTGTGGTTCAACCCACGGTGCCACCCGCGTCCTGTTTTTTTCGCCTACCTCTTGGCAAATCGTCACAAACTTTTCTGGTTTTTGTGGTTAGGCATTGGAATATGTGTTGTGTGTTGGTGGGCGGAGTTTGGCCATCTCCTACCCTGCCCCATGTTGGGTATTCCGTTAAAGGAATCTGGCGGTCGTGGATCCTGTCCAATGACCTGCTGGTGGCTAGGGCCATGGTACGACGCCCGGTGACATCAGGGGGAGCTTTCAGTTGTATTTGCACCAGCAAGCTCCTCCCACTGGGTGTTAACCTTCGGATGACTCCCCGTTGAGCGGGGTGGAGTCACATATTAGATTGCTTGATCCAGTGCCTAAGCCAATACCACTCACATGCTGTAACCAATAAAGTTGTGGCCTTATTTAGTCCATTAACCTAACATACATGTGTCCGTGTCTCTTATTCACCACCACGCAGGATCGGGTCCTCAACTCACAACAGTAGCCATAGCTGCTAATCTTCAGGCAGAGGGGATCAAATGCCTATCACGAGTAGAATTCACCCCAACCCATAGATTTACAATGAAGTAGGCACAGCATACAAAGAATGAAATTAATACTAATAATAAACAACTTTTTGGGCTGAGCTGATGCATGGTGAGCAATGACAACAACAAAGTTCAGTTAATTAAGCTTGCCGTTCAGCTCCCATTCCTGGTTGTATTATGGCTTTTATTTTTTAAAAAATATATACAAGTAGATCGTTTTAGATTTGCTGTCTCCTTTCAATTGCACCATAGTTTTTGGCTGGAAAAAAATGTGATTTAAAAGGGGTTAAAAAGCAAGCCATAACAAGAACATCTTGGATAGATGAATCCATTTATCCACTAATTAATAGCATACTTCTAACAATGGAAAGCCATTAAAACGTGAAATCATGTTTTCTGAGTCACATTTATCAAACACTGTACATACTGAAGTTCTATTATTTATTTGGGGTGTTTTTTTTACGGATCATATGGATTTTTTCATTCGCTAGAAAAGCAGCAACAAAAACATATTTTTATCTCCTTTTTTCATTTTTTAAAAGGTAGCCAAGCTAAAATATTAAATAGGACTTGAATGTTTTATGTCAACAGTAACCTTTATTCTATGCTCTTTAGATAAAACTATGAATATTGGGAAATGGCGGGGGGGGGGGAGAGATAAGTACCTCCCTTATTCATCTTAGTCCAAAATCTATTTTACCCGCTGCTGCTTGTTGGCATTGTTTGATGATATGACACGGTAGTAGAGTATCAGATTATAAGTAAAGGAGATTCCCAATTTAATACTTACTCACAGAAATCAAAGTATTTTTTCCCTTTTATCTCAACATCTGCCCCAAAAGTAGCTGTTAAATTTCAAATTATGCAGTCCTCCCGATTTATCATCATATCATGCTTACACTTAGCTGTCTAGCATCAGGAAATCCAATAAGTCCTGTCAAATAAGAAGAAAAGAGGAAACCCTATTGGATAATGGTTTGCATTCTTTCCCTACAGTGATTTATTTCTGTCACAAGACTTAATTTTATCACAAGGCAGATGCTCCGTCTATATCAATGCATTGCCAGCTCTGCATCCATTTATTTCGCATGATACCTGATGTTATTTTCAGATACTTTGTTGTCGCCGTTGCTCATTCAGTGCGTGGAGTGATTAGCTGGTGTTTAATCGCATATGTAATTTTCGGTTTTCCTAATTCTCCAGCCTGATAAAGGAAGTCCGCTGCAAAGAGGCATAATATTAGATTAAATTGCACACGGTAGCAGTTACGGAGGCAGCTGGTGTGAACATTTTTCGATCTCTGGTACTTGTCAGGGTGGAGCATGTCAGATAGAATAAGGAGAGCGTGCTCAGGTTATCAGGTGACCCCACTGGCACGAATGCACTAAACTTTGCCTGAAATAAGTTACCACTGATATTATCACGGAATAAAAAGTGTGGTGGTTTTGTTTCATTGCACAGCACGCAATATGTTTCACTTTCTTTTTTTAAAAGAGCACACTTAAAAAGCAAAACCCAACCAAATTGGAGCTATAATGATCATCTTGCACCCCGTGAACATTTTCCTCCCTTCAGTCTGGCATTTAATACAGATTATACTCTTCTGAATAATCGCCTTTATTCAGTTGGGCAGCCGAGGTCCATAGGTTGAGATGCTCCGCCAACTGTCATTAGACTATGGGAGCATACTGCATCTGTTTATACTCAATGCTTCTATGCAGACGCTCTCCAGTGGCGCTCTGTGTGTGTGTGTGTGTGTGTGTGTGTGTGTGTGTGTGTGTGTATGAGAGAGAGAGAGAGACTGTATTTTCCTTCATATGTAAAAAGAGCTCTCAGTGAAAGACTTGTCAGCTTGCTCAACTTTTCAATCAGCTCAGGATATTTGCGATTTCCATTTTGACGTTCTGCCTGGAGGAGTATCTATTGTCAGCTGCCATTGACAAGTGACAGAGGAGCTGTGACTTCTAGGAAGTTTTATTTTCTTTCGCTGGTGCTTCTTCTTTCCTCTACACTCCCTATATTATTTTCCATTTCTGTTTCTTCATTTATTTATTTATTGTTTTTTTAAAAAACAAATCTGTCCTTCACCAGCTATTTCGGTATGGAGTATGAGCAAGCCAAGGTAGGTGTGTAGCAGAATCTCCCCAAAGTTGCAATTTGGAGCTATTTCTACAAGTAAGTTAATAGACAGGAAAGGAGACCAAGTTAATGACAATTCTCCAAACAGCTGTTGTACGATTCAGCTCCACTACCTCAGTTAATTAATCAGCACCTTGCTGGCAACTCTAGGGGAGATACTCGTTAGATACTGGTAGCAAACAGACAATGCTTTCATATCAAATATGTTCAGCAACATCTAATACAGTGATAACTTCCACAGAACAGGGCAGGGAATACTGTAAGTCATAAAGTTGCTGAAGAGGTGGCGTTTGATATTCTGCTATATAGAGAAGCAGCTCATGAATTACATGCATTGTTTTCTCTTATCATCTCTTTAAATCTGGTTTCCTAAAACGGGAGCTTGAAAAGCAGCTCCGAGCTGTTTTCTTAGACATGCATGTAGTTTTATTACTCCTCTGGGGACAAATGCCTAGATCCTGTATCCAAACTAAGCAGACCCCATTGAAATCAGTAGACCTGACTCACTGAAATGCATTTCTTTCAGTAGGTCTACTCTTAGTATGGTGGGCAATCAGATACAAACCATAAAAGAGAGAGAATCATAGCATTCTAGAGTTGGAAGGCACCTTTAGGATCATGCTGGTGGATTGTTAAATTTCTTGTTGTTGTTTAGTCATTTAGTCGTGTCCAACTCTTTGTGACCCCATGGACCAGAGCATGCCAGGCACTCCTGTCTTCCAGCTGCAATTCTCAGCACCCTTAACAAACTACAGTCCCCAGGATTCTTTGCAAGAAATAATATGCTTTCAATGTTGGTTGTGTATGATGCCATATTTTGTCTCTGCATGTGTATTCTTTCCTATTTAAAATAGCAACTACAAGGTGGCCTGATCAGGATCAGGACCATGTCATACACTGAAGGTTATTTTCCTCCCTGCCTATGGTCCTGGGGGAAAAAACAACACCCCCCCAAAAAAATTTTAAAGCTGAAATTTCCCTTGGGAGGGTAGCTGCTATTTGTGCTTCTCCCCCAAGGCAAATTACAACCTGAGAAAGGTGCTGTTGTTTGTGTTGTTGTTGAGACTGTTGTTGTTGTTGTTGTCGTCGTTTAGTCGTGTCTGACTCCTCGTGACCCCATGAACCAGAGCACACCAGGCACTCCTGTCTTCCACTGCCTCCCACAGTTTGGTCAAACGCATGCTGGTAGCTTTGAAAACACTGTTCAACCATCTCGTCCTCTGTCGTCCCCTTCTCCTTGTGCCCTCAATCTTTCCCAACATCAGGGTCTTTTCCAGGGAGTCTTCTCTTCTCATGAGGTGGCCAAAGTATTGGAGCCTCAGCTTCAGGATCTGTCCTTCCAGTGAGCACTCAGGGCTGATTTCTTTCAGAATGGATAGGTTTGATCTTCTTGCAGTCCATGGAACTCTCAAGAGTTTCCTCCAGCACCATAATTCAAAAGCATCAATTCTTCGGCGATCAGCCTTCTTTATGGTCCAGCTCTCACTTCCATACATCACTACTGGGAAAACCATAGCTTTAACTATACGGACCTTTGTTGGCAAGGTGGTGTCTCTGCTTTTTAAGCAGTTAAATTTCTTAATATGGAATAAATTAAAGCCTTCATTTTTCCTATTCCAGGAAGCATAACTGGCAGCTATTACTTTTTAAAATGATGTCACTGTAGGCAATGCATGCAGTGACAACATAATTTGCTTCTGATAGCAGGCCCTTTAGAGGGAGGAGAGCTGCCACAACGCCTTTCCTCCATCTTCGGTTTTTTAACAGGAGATGCTTCGAATCCCACCTAGCGGTTCAATAAAGCATCAATGTTTTATGAGCAATAATGCATAGAAACCTTAAACCAATGAAATTACATCTGGATATTTTCAGTATAGGGTATATTTTGGTACTGCTCTCAGATGGATGTTGGTTTCAGATTCAAAGCAAAGCTTGCTTTTTCAACATCTCTCCATTTGCTAAGATTATATACCCCAGCTTCCTGTTATCATGGTCCTGCTCTTTATTTGCTTTTCAGATTTAACCCTGTTCTTGTACAGCTAGAAAACTGTAATTAAGTTAGGCTTTGGAATGCATTTCCCATCAAGTTGGTCTATGGTTATTCAATTCAAAATACGGCTTTTTAAATGTGTTTGTGGGAAGGGGAAGTTATTGGTTTGTTTTTGTTTTATTATGTATTTTGTATTCTCAGTTTGCCTTTTTTGTTGTGAATTGTGCTGGGCTCTTCGGATGAAGGGTGGTATACAAATTTAATAAATAGAATAAAGCAATAACAATTAAAAATAATTTCATTGTTAATATCATTTTGCTGACATATTAAGAATGAAAAAGCCTCCATAAGAATTTATTTACATGCATTATATACTTTATGTATCATAATCCCATTGGATAATGTTTACAACTTGGTGTCCATTGACGTTTAGAGAGTATGGGTGAGATCCAGCATAGTGTATGTCGACATTCATGCAATGGTGGTTCTCCGTCTCTCCTCCTTGCTTGCAGTCTTCTGCACCTCCAAAAAGAATATGTTCTGGAGATTTGGGGACTCTCTGGAGCAGTTTTGGTGGGTCCTGGAGAGGGGAGAAAAATAAGTCCCCTTGTGCAAGCTGTTGTACAGCTATTATCATCCCGATTGTGAAATGCAAATTTAAGGCACATCCAGTGTATATTTAAAGCACGTTACTCCTCCCAAAGAACCATGGGAACTGTAGTTTGTTAAGGGTGATGGACATTTGTGGATCTGTGAGGAGGAAATCGAAGTTTCCAGGATTCTTTGAGGGAAGTTACCGTATTTCTCTGTGTATAAGACACCCCCGTTTTGGGGGGACTCAGAATTAAGAATATGGCGGGGAATTGCCCACAGTTATTGAGCATTTTAAAGGGGAGATTGCCAAAAACCGCTCACCCGCCTGACCAACGCTGCCACTCACGCGTGTCGCAGAAGCCAACAATCGCAAGCACGATTGCTGCAGTGACAGCCAATCAGCACCAGCCCTTGACGCAGCCACCACACGAAAAACACATCCAATAGGTAAAGGTAAAGGCCTGACCATTAGTCATGGCCGACTCTGGGGTTGTGCCGTATATCTTGCTTTACTGGCCGTGGGAGCTGGCGTACAGCTTCCAGGTCATGTGGCCAGCATGACTAAGCAGCATCTGGCGAACCAGAGCAGCGCACAGAAACGCCGTTTACCTTCCCGCCGGAATGGTACCTATTTATCTACTTGCACTTGACGTGCTTTCGAATTGCTAGGTGGGGAGGAGCTGGGACTGGGCAATGGGAGTTCACCCCGTCGCAGGGATTCGAACCGCCGACCTTCTGATTGGCAGGCCCTAGGCTCTGTGGTTTAAAACCAAAAATCACATGTCACCACCATGCACTATCCATGTATAAGATGACCCCCTATTTTTAACATAATTTTAGAATAAAAAAGGTCATCTTATACATGGAAAACTACGGTATTTGCTTTAAATGTGTTTTTGATATGCTTCAAATATGTGGTGTGGATCTGACGTTGTACAAAGTAAGCAAGCCCTCCTGCTCGTACAACCCCCCGCCTGAACTTCCTGTGCCACTCATGACAATCATGCTATTGATTGGTCATCTGTGATATAAAGCTTCTTGCTGTGATGATATTGGTGGTGTGCAAGTCTATGATAACTGACACGCCTTCTCCACTTGGGATTCGACCAGAGACTGCGTGCCCGAGTCAGCAGGTTGCCATTCAAAGTTTGCAGATGTAGAGCAATCCGAATTGTGTCAATCCAGAACTCTGTTTATTGCTGTATGTGAATAAAATGCTGCTGTACTGGTTTCTAACCAGTAAGAAGTGGAAGAAATAGTCTGTTACTACCATCTTAGATTCTTGATTCCAACAGAGTTAGATCCTATTTTGTGGACTGACAGTAGTCTATGAATTAACACAACAAGTTAGTTACCTAGGGACCTAGAATTCTAGAGGTCAGGATGATGCCCTATTGAATCTAATTTTTGTACAAATTTATGCCAGCATCTGTTGTAGACAATGTTAGCATCAGCTTTGAAATGAAAGTACCGGTAAGTGTCATAGTATCTGTGAAAAAACACCATAAATTAAATCGAACTTTCCAACACTGTGGTTTTATGTGGTTACTTACAATTGTATCCTTGTTTCGAATATCACTGGTATTACATGTGTGTTTGTGTGTGGCATTTTTAAAAGAAAAAAGTTGTTATTATTACATGTTAACAGAAACTGCATCTTTGTAGTTGTTCATGTTATACAGAGGGCAAGATACATTCTCAGTCCTGCCTAATCTGCAGCTTTCCCACCCCTTTTAAACAAACCTTGAGATAAAAATGACTTCCTACCCACCATCTGAAATTTGACTCTGTTTCAGATTTGCACTATTTAAAATCCTTTCCCCCTCCCCTTTGCTCTTCCAAAATATATGTTGTTGAAAAGAAAGCATGGGTTCATTCTTGACAAAATAAATGTATGTGTAATTTAGAAGACAGAAACGAGGTATAAAATCTTCTTCGTACTTCCTGTATTCAAGGAAAAGCCACCCAGTGCTATAATTCTGCATAAAATGCATTTAAGTCTAGAAGTATGGAATGTCCACTGCTGCTTTGTGGCACAACAGTCTAAATTGAAAGGCATTCCAGCATCTGTTTTCAGGGAGTTAAGACATAATGTGCTGGCATTTTTTCCTGATAGATCAGGGAATAAAGAGGTCTGTAAGACTTGCTTGTGAAGGTGTCTATTGCAGATAAGGAGGACCTTCTTTTCCCAAGAATTTATACGCTTTTAAATCTCCCCTTCTCATCCCTCCTCTGCCTTTCTGTTCCTGAGATACTTGGGTATATATACCTCCAAAAATTCCCACTAGCTGCTCTGTTGCAAATTGAAAAGTCCTGTTATTGCTATTTCTGGAAGTTTTCCCACCATCTTTACATGGGGAGATGAGGATAAACAAGTAATTTGGGAAATATAATTTGCTGTCTCTTGAAACGCCATGTTTTATGTAGGGATAGAACAGAAGAGAAGAAGAATGGTTAGAGTTGGTGCCTGTGTACAAACCACACGTTGAAAACACATTATTTCCCCCCAAGAATCTTGGGAGCTCACACAGCTACAATTCTCAGCACCCTTAACAAACTACGGTCCCCAGGATTCTTTGCGAGAAATAATATGCTTTCAATGTTGGTTGTGTGTGATGCCATATTTTGTCTCTGCATGTGTATTCTTTCCTATTTAAAATAGCAACTACAAGGTGGCCTGATCAGGATTAGGACCATGTCATATAGTGAAGGTTATTTTCCTCCCTGCCTATGGTCCTGAGGGAAAAAACACCCCCCCCCCAATTTTAAAGCTGAAATTTCCCTTGGGAGGGTAGCTACTATTTGTGCTTCTCTCCCAAGGCAAATTAAAACCTGAGAAAGGTGCTGTTGTTTGTGTTGTTGTTGAGACTGTTGTTGTTGTCGTTGTTTAGTCGTGTCTGACTCTTCGTGACCCCATGGACCAGAGCACGCCAGGCACTCCTGTCTTCCACTGCCTCCCGCAGTTTGGTCAAACTCATGCTGGTAGCTTTGAAAACACTGTCCAACCATCTGGTCCTCTGTCGTCCCCTTCTCCTTGTGCCTTCAATCTTTCCCAGCATCAGGGTCTTTTCCAGGGAGTCTTCTCTTCTCATGAGGTGTCCAAAGTATTGGAGCCTCAGCTTCAGGATCTGTCCTTCCAGTGAGCACTCAGGGCTGATTTCCTTCAGAATGGAGAGGTTTGATCTTCTTGCAGTCCATGGGACTCTCAAGAGTCTCCTCCAGCACCATAATTCAAAAGCATCAATTCTTCGGCGATCAGCCTTCTTTATGGTCCAGCTCTCACTTCCATACATCACTACTGGGAAAACCATAGCTTTAACTATACGGACCTTTGTTGGCAAGGTGATGTTTCTGCTTTTTAAGATGTTGTCTAGGTTTGTCACTGCTTTTCTGCCAAGAAGCAGGCGTCTTTTAATTTCGTGACTGCTGTCACCATCTGCAGTGTTCATGGAGCCCAAGAAAGTAAAATCTCTCACTGCCTCCATTTCTTCCCCTTCTATTTGCCAGGAGCTGTTGAGACTATAGGGGAGAGGAAAGGATTAACTGCCCAGGATAGGGATCCTGCAGTAAATACCTTCTCCCCTATGAACCTTCCATTGAGCACTGTGTGAGGTCTTGATCCAAGAAGAGCGGTTGCTGAACAGCTTGGTAGGTTTCTGGATGAAACATCTGCTCTCGATCCATTCCAGTCCGGCTTCCGCGCTGGTCATGGGACCGAGACGGCTCTGGTCGCCCTAACAGATGATCTCCACAGGCAGCTGGATCGAGGCGGGTTGGGGCTGCTGATTCTTCTAGACCTGTCAGCAGCCTTCGACATGGTCGATCACGAACTCCTGGACCACCGCCTTGCCGACGTGGGGATCCAGGGCACAGTCCTTCAATGGCTGCACTCGTTTCTCTCCGGTCGGGGACAGAGGGTGGCGCTTGGGGGGGAATTGTCATCGCGCCACTCCTTGGTGTGTGGAGTGCCTCAGGGTGCGATTCTCTCCCCGATGCTTTTTAACATCTTTATGCGCCCCCTCGCCCAGCTTGTCCGGAGTTTTGGGCTGGGTTTCCATCAGTATGCTGATGACACCCAACTCTATCTGTTGATGGATGGCCATCCTGACTCGGCCCCAGATACACTGACCAGATGTCTGGAAGCTGTGGCTGGATGGTTACGTGGGAGCCGGTTGAAGTTAAATCCTTCGAAGACAGAGGTCCTCTGGCTGGGACGGAGCGATATGGGATTGAGGGGGCAACTCCCATCTCTTGCGGGGGTGCAATTAGTGCCAGCATCGTCCGTTAAGAGTCTGGGTGTAATCTTCGATACCTCCCTCTCTATGGAGGCGCAGATTACAGCTATAACAAAGGCGGCATTTTTTCATCTCCGCCAAGCTAAGCAGTTGGCTCCTTATCTCTCTCGCCCTGACCTAGCCACTGTGATCCACGCGACGGTCACCTCCAGACTGGATTATTGTAACTCGCTCTACGTGGGGCTGCCCTTGAGACTGACCCAGAAACTCCAGCGGGTGCAGAATGCCGCGGCGAGACTCCTTATGGGGTCTTCACTGCGAGATCATATCCATCCGATACTATACCAACTGCACTGGCTCCCGGTGGAGTACAGGATCAGGTTTAAGGTGCTGGTTTTAACCTTTAAAGCCCTATACGGCCTAGGACCCTCGTACCTACGGGACCGCCTCTCCTGGTATGTCCCACAGAGAAATTTACGGTCTGCAAATAAAAACATCCTAAATATCCCAGGCCACAGAGAGGTTAGGTTGGCCTCAACTAGAGCCAGGGCTTTCTCGGCCGCGGCTCCAACCTGGTGGAACGCTCTGTCACAAGAGACTAGGGCCCTGCAGGACCTGACATCCTTCCACAGGGCCTGCAAGACAGAGCTGTTCCACCAGGCCTTTGGTCAGGGCGCAGCCTGACCCCCTCCTCTGGCAATCTGCACAAAATTTTGCTTGATGGTTGCCATTAATTTGATTTTAATTTGATTTAATTAATTTTAGAATGAATGTTTTAGAATGTTGGACTATTTTGACTGTTGTTAGCCGCCCTGAGCCCAGCTTCGGCTGGGGAGGGCGGGATATAAATAAAATTTATTATTTTTATTATTATTATTATTATTATTATTATTATTATTATTATTATTATTATAAGAAGCAAGTTTTGTAATTGCAATGTGTTGGCCTTGTTTAGTTGTGGCACCTGTCCCTTTCATGTGAGGTCTGCTAGGTTCAATAATTTTACCTCATTTACTTTTGTTACCAATCTGCAGCGGGTGGTTATTTTGCTCTTCTTATAGTTTTAGACTGATAAATGTCAACTTACACTTAATGAATTATGCAAATGTGGTGGTTATTGTGTTGTATCCCACTTATCTCTTCAACTAAACGTCGTTCCCCAAGGTGGCATACATGCTATATAAATATATAGCAAAAACAAAATCTGCAGCACTGTGCAAATACACCCAGCTTGTGCTTTAAAGGTCACATCTCTAGGTAAAAAGTGCATCAGTTTATTTCCCCTTTCAAATGTGTCTACTCAATTGAGATGAATAGCAATAATATTTACTTGCTTCCATTGTGAGGTCATTGTACATAATAGGGCCATTTTCTGCTTCCTATGGAATTGCCAATATTCATGTGCTGGGGAACGTCTGCACCAGAGACAGAGAACCAGGTATTATTGGACTACAACTCCCATCACTCACAACCAACATAAGGGGTGATGGGAGTTACAGCTGAACAACTTATGGAAGACCTTGTGTTCCCCATCACCATAAGCATGGTCTGCTTCCACAATGGGCCTTTAGCTTGGAAAAGCTCTATTCTGCTCACTCACTTCTTAAAGAGCATCTGCGCATCATCATGAACAACCCTCTCTCATGTTTCTGCTGTTCACCTTCCGCTTTTTTCAGAACTCAGAAAACCCACCTTTTAAAAATTCAGTCAAAGAGCTGCACAGTTTCCCTAGATGTAGATGGCCTGTCATACTGTTGTATTGGCTGTTTATGGCCTGTATAGGTGGTTCTAGCTATTTTCTTCTCTGTGGTGTGTGTTTCTTCCCTAGGAATCAATTATATCACTTTAATTTCTCCCCTTCTAAACCGTACTGCCTGTATATCCACACCCACACCCATTTTGCAGAGGTGGAAAGCAGTCATGATTGGGAGTACGGTGAGGAGAGAAGTATGTAATCTTTTAGCAATGTACAATAGTCCTGGTGAAATTGCCTCTCCTCCAACATTTGGGCCTGGGAAAAGAATGGCTGTCCACTTGGCTCTAGTTTTAGATGTCTGGAAGTAGAATTGCTACTTTGCTTCCCCTTAAAGTAGACAGCAATGATTGGGCACTGCCAAGTTGTCCACATCTGAGAGCATCTTTAAACTTGATTAAGTGTAAATCCCTTTAACCTGGAATCTCTGGGAACTGCATTTCTCAGTGGAATCCTAAGGATCTCAAACAGAGAAGTCCCAGACCCAAGCTTTGGGGGAAGTCATGGCAATTACATTAGTTGAAAACTGATATAAGTTTGTAGAGTAGACATGTCTTGAGGCTTTTGAACTTTAGAGATTAGTTTTGCTTGTATTTGGACTGGATGTTATCAATTTCAAGAGATTGCAGGAAAGGTAATTGTTCTTTGGGTGGAAGTACATATTCGGTAATTCTTTTCCTTGAGGACTCTCTTTTATCAGGTCAAACAGATGCTGGTGGCTTCAAATTGAGTGGGGAACCATTGGAGGGAGAAAGAGAAGGACTGCTTAACCTTCTCCTTCCCAGCAATTTGTCCACTTATAATTCTTCTCCCTCAGCTACTTTTCGCCTTAAGTGATAAATGATAGAGCTTCCTGTATAGTCTGTCTCTCAAGGAGTTGGAGAAAGACAATGTTGAGAAGACAACAGTCCTCAATTCAGGCAGGACCACCTATATCTGCTTTATCTTAGGGGGAAAGAATGAAGAAATGATGTATAATTTGTAACTTTGGCCTTTGTCTTTGAGACAATTATATTAAGAAACTTCCTTGACACCTCTGGCACATTCCTGCTTTACATCTTCCTACCGTCTTTTCTTAGTCAGTAAAGTGCATTGTAAATTGCATTGGATCCATAACGGAACCAGGACACTTTAGACAGATTTGGGATTTATGTGAGCCAAATCAGAATCTCTCTGAGGCACCATGAACCAAAGAGGGGCATCTGAAGTGATTTGGGGTGTTTCAGAGATTCAGACATTAAAGTGCCACCAGTGTGTCTGCAAAAATTGAATTATTTCTCCCGAAGATAAGCATATTAGCAAAATGCTGTTGGGTGGGACTCTTTGTGACAGACAGGTCTTGCTTCCAATCAGAGGGACTTATTTTACCATAGCTTTTTGCCCCCTTTTTTGCAACCAGTCTGTTATTGTAAATGCTGGACATTCACGTCCTTCTACCTCTGTGTCACATACCCACACATCCACTTTTGACAAATCAACTTTGCACTTAGGTTCTGCAATTTTGGGTGCCAATGGAGCAGAATACAACGCAAAAGCTTCCCCACCCCTCCATTCATTCCAATTCCCCAGCCTCTGCACTCATATTTCTGAAATGAGTTATTTTTCTAAGGGCATCTCTGTGATGCATGCCATTTTTATAATAAACTCATTGCACACCACACCACAGGGAGGGAAACAAATCTCTTCTAGTTTTCTACCCTCTAAAACATCTTTGAAGATGCTAATACAATCAATAAGTAAATCCCTGACTCTATTTATCTGTAATTAACAATGTTTCTTATCACGGGGATCCTCTATCATGTGTTCTATTTTTGTATAAATTGTCCATAAAACAATAAAGAACACAAAGTGAATCTCTTTTTAACTACCACATCTGCAAATGTTATCCAGTTCTCCTCAAAGTTATATATAGTTCCTGTTTGGCGGCAGGTGGACTTTAAAGTGCCCTATACAAAAACCCTAGACCTCCTTGTTTATAATTGGGGAAGCTTTGTCCACTCAGCAGGAACTACCATGCCTACAAATTTCATCCACTTCTGTCAAAAGGGGGGAAAGGTATAACCATTTAAAAAGTTATACATATCAGTGCATGTGGAAGGCATAAAACTTTGTTTTCCAAATCTGGATTTGGCTAAGTACTTTGAATTGAATCAGAGAACTTCCTAAGCAGGCTGTTTGCCAAAGTGCTGAACTGGGGTCCAAATAAATCTTGTGGCTGATGGTTGATAGTTGACTGAGACTTATTTTCTATTTGTCATACTTATATGTTGTTCCAATTCTGCTACTTCCTTGAATCAACTTTCTCCTTAACGTGGTTAAATGCTGTGACAGAAATTTACATTGGTCTCCAACTTTGGATGCCTGAGGAGTTTTATTTTTGAGAAATCCTATATGAACTGAATTGATCCTCATCTTCCAAACTAATACGCAGATTGGAAATTAGCTATCCACTGCTTTTTATCTTTCTGAATGTACAGATGCAGTTCTCAGCTCAAAAAGCATATAACCATACCTTTAACAAAATGTAAAAAGTCTTATGGCATCTTCAACAGATTTTGGTTTCTATTCTTTTTAGTATATCAGACTGGCATGTTTATCCTTTAGGAAATCAAATCAAAAATGCATATTTTGAGATAATAAGGGTTGTAAGCAATGTTAGTCACACTCAGATTAAACCCGCTAAAATTAATTTATTTGTAAGTAAAAGTTAAGATGGATCTAACCCATAGTCCTTAAAATTCATATTTAAATATATGTTTAATGATAATTTCCATGTGGGTTAAAATTCACAGGGAAATGCAGAAATGGAATGGAAGGTCTCATGGACTGACATATGCAAAAGTAGTACGAACCGGAAGTAGAACGATTTGTTCATCCTTATGCTGAGCGCATGCCCTATTGAAGAGTGCGAAGGTGAAGGAAAAGTCTAGTACTGTACTGAGGCTTCCACAGATCTGACATTTCATCATCCAGGTTGTGTTAGGCATCAGTATTGCAAGAGCATGTTTCCTTGTGGAAAACTGTGGCTCACAAGCTATGTAAGTTGCAGTCTAGAAATGAGCCATATTAACCAGATGGTTGGAATCTACAAATCCACATTACATTATGGCAGCTCAACACCGCACCTGCTTTATTTTTTGTTTGTTGCAAATCCCGATTTTCAGCAGAGAATGTTGGTTTTGGACACGGTTTCAGAACCTCAAGAGAAGTGCATAAACGTTACCATGGCGGAATGATTTACCAAGCCCACCTGTGTTCCACTTTATCTTCAAGCTTCTGTTCCATGTAGAGTTCAAAGCCTAAGAACCAGGTTTAGATGGATGGGCAAATCTGTATTTGAGCAACCCTGCTCATTTGGTCCATCACCATAATTTTGCAGTTGTTGGGTACAGAGTCGCTATTACTCAGACATCCTTCTCCTGCATTGCTCTGATTACCATTTTGCAGCATGGAAGATGCTTCCTCTGATTATGCCAGCAGAGAGAATTGTCAATAATGTGCTTGGCTGAATCCTACAGAAGAAGAAAGCTCTCACTTCATTCTCCCTGTGAAGACAGCTCACAGATGGTGTCCTGACCTAGTCTCCTTAGGATAATCCTCTGCATCTGGATATTTTGACTCCTTTTTTTGCCAAAGTGACATTTCTCTTTCTGTGGCACGGATTTGGGGAAATGACGCCCTCCTGTAACAAACCAAAAGGAAAACAGGTGTAGCGCAGGGCTGCCATAGTGTAAAATGATGCTGTTTGCACACATACCGTGTTTGCTTGGTATCTGCTTTCCTAAATGAAACTTTTTAGAACAATTCTGAATTAGAAGAAATGAAGTACACATCTCTTTGTACAGTTATTCTTATCCTGCTGCATAACTGACCACAAAGGGAACTAAAAATGTAAGTAAACCTTTCCCCTCTAACCTATACCACTTTAAACTCCATATATTTATATAATAAAAGGCTTGATTTTTCCATGGTTCTGCTCTCCCTCCCTCCCCTCTCTCTCTCACACACGAGTGCTCTCAACTGAAGTCTGTCTCAGTGCTTCCCATCGACACCAGTGGGCTATGCTTGATACGACAGATTCACACTATGTGTTGTCCCCTCAACTCAATTAGTAGCTCCTCACCCGCCTTGAGTTCTGGAAACTTGAAGGCTATTGTGGTTGTGCATGCAGGCATTTGTTTATCTATGTATGTGTCCTTTTTATTTTTGACATAAAAGTTTCTGACATTCCAGATTTGCACAAAGCAGCAAATAAAAAATAAATGTGTGTGTGTATGTGACTGTGTTGTCCCACCCCACCAACAGACCACTGAGGAATGTCTCATCAACGGTAGTAAGGATTGTAGTAATAAATGCCACCCAGCAAAACATTACACACAGCCCCACCCCACCATTCACAAAATGCAGCTCAGCATGACCACAATCAGGGAACATGTAGGATTTATGGTGTGTGTGTGTGTGTGTGTGTTAGAATAAAACTATGCACATTTGACGTACAGTGGTACCTCGGGTTAAGAACTTAATTCATTCTGGAGGTTCATTCTTAACCTGAAACTGTTGTTAACCTGAGGTACCACTTTAGCTTAATGGGGCCTCCTGCTGCCGCCGCACAATTTCTGTTCTCATCCTCAAACAAAGTTCTTAACCCAAGGTACTATTTCTGGGTTAGCGGAGTCTGTAACCTGAAGCGTATGTAACCTGAAGCATATGTAACTTGAGGTACCACTGTATTGGGGATGAAAACAGTGCAGGTTTTTACAGACCCCCTAGACACCATCCTTATAAAGTTGTACACACTGGCGGAGGAGGAGGAGTGCTGGGGAGCGCACTGACCCTGGTAGCAAGATCCTGATAGGGTGCCGTCGCAGTTCCTCCCCGCCCGAGCTAGGTGCCACGCCCCCGCAGGTAGTGTGCCCTGCCCCCAGGATGCACGCCAGCCCTGCCCCCGCCTGCTCTCCACCCCCACCCCAGTGCCGGAGCATGAAGCTCCGCCACTGGTTGTACATTTGTATGATGAAAAATAATCTTTAATACATGTGGGTGGTGATGTGGGTTAAACCACAGAGCCTAGGACTTGCCGATCAGAAGGTTGGCGGTTCGAATCCCCACGACGGGGTGAGCTCCCGTTGCTCAGTCCCTGCTCCTGCCCACCTAGCAGTTCGAAAGCACGTCAAAGTGCAAGTAGATAAATAGGTACCACTGTGGCAGGAAGGTAAACGGCATTTCCATGCGCTGCTCTGGTTCGCCAGAAGCGGCTTAGTCATGCTGGACACATGACCCGGAAGCTGTACGCCAGCTCCCTCGGCCAGTAAAGCGAGATGAGCACCGCAACCCCAGAGTCGGCCACGACTGGACCTAATGGTCAGGGGTCCCTTTACCTTTACCTAATATTTTTGCATTAAACTAGAGCGGCTGACGCATCTCCCTTTAGAAATGCTGCAGCTGATGATTTAACTTGGATCTGTTTGACAGAAATATGAGATTAGTAAACTGCTTTTGTAGAAAGAGTTGGAAGGCTGACATGCATGACTGGACCTCACACCTGCAGGAAATCTGTTCTTCCTTTTTTTGCGGACTCCTCTGTCACTGAGACCCTAACTAATTATGACAGCATTAGTTGAATGAGACCCAGTGTCTTCTAGCACAGTGTAAGTATTCAAAGCCACTGTCTCGGCTCAGAGGTTTGTGCTTCAAAGGAGGTTATAAAGGTAAAGGGACCCCTGACCATTAGGTCCAGTCGTGACTGACTCTAGGGTTGCAGCACTCATCTCGCTTTATTGGCCGAGGGAGCCGGCGTTTGTCCACAGACAGCTTCCGGGTCATGTGTCCAGCATGACCAAGCTGCTTCTGGCGAACCAGAGCAGCGCACGGAAACGCCGTTTACCTTCCCGCCGAAGTGGTACCTATTTATCTACTTGCTCTTGATGTGCTTTCGAACTGCTAGGTTGGCAGGAGCAGGGACCGAGCAACGGGAGCTCACCCCGTCGCGGGGATTCGAACCACCGACCTTCAGATCGGCAAGTCCTAGGCTCTGTGGTTTAACCCACAGCGCCACCCGCATCCCTTAAAGGAAGTTATACATATGTACTTATATTCTGACTGGAAGCTAATCATAATGAGTGCACAGTTAAGCACCTAAATCTGCAATTTTGTGCGCTGCATTGAAATAAGTGGATTGTGCTTCTGAGTGAACACGTGAAAGATCATGCTGTAAGTTTCATTGCTAATTTTTTATTATTATTATTATTATTATTATTATTATTATTATTATTATTATTATTATTAACATCTTGCTTCTTCCACATTGCTTCTTTAACATGATGGACCCAAACACATCTAACTGAGTTCTAACTTTGTTTAAATACAAAGTATCTCAAGGAGAGAGGAGTTCAGAGTGGAGAAACAGCAAAAGAGTTCCTAATCTTTTCTGCTGTTTCTTCATGTTAAATTGCCCTCTCAAGTAGCATTTTCCTCTTTCGAGTTCCAAAGGCATATTTAGAATGTCTTCATTCATCTTCTTTCCCCAGAATTACATTATAAATGTCCCAATCTCAGCACCCAAGGCTGTTTCAACCATAGATGTTTCCTGCAGGGGGAAAGAAAGAAGAGGAAAAAAACCAATTTTCACGCACATCAAATTAAATTTCAAAATGCTTACGTGATAAATCAGGTCACATATCTCTTGTCCTTGTGGGTATATTTTAGTCAGGAATGTAGGAAGGAATTGCTGGGACTAGTGTGCTTACTGTAATTGATTAGGGACATCCCGATGTAGATAGGGTGCCATTAACCCAGTGGGTGGGACTGCAGCAAGTGCCACGACACACAAAGAAAAGGCGTCAGGAGGGAAGAGGATTGATGTTGTAAAGTGACAGTCAGGAAAAACAAGGCAAAGCAGGAGTTAAAAAATATGAGTCTTCCGGAGCCAGAAATAAATGCAGAAAGAAAAAGAGTCCGTTGGATCAATAGTGGAATAGTGTTCCAGTCATATAGTATTTTTCTGGTGGATGTGCTTTATCAGAAAATGAAGTGCTTCCAGCAGCAAACAGTTAAAACTGTAACTCAAATGAACAGCTCCAAATCTTGTTAAAAGTGTTTCCTTCCAAAACTTGCCCAGAGTAGCACATTTGTTTGTGGCTTCCTATCGGTGTGTAAAAAGGTGGTTCAGTTATGCTTTTTTTTATAGGAAGGGCAGAAGCTCTTTGCATATTTAGTATCTTTAAAACTTTCCTGCAACCATGTAATTGGGGGATCATAGGTGAGGAAGGCTGTAAAAGAAAATCAGCCTGAGATCCTTTAAAGGTAGATTTGAAATCCAATGCTAGATTACCATAACCAAAGGTAATAATATATTTTCCACACACCTTTGTGAAAAATGTCACTGCTAACGTTTTGAGAAATCTTCATTTTAGCGTGGTGTTAAAAACTGGTACCTGCTTCTGTTCCATGCTATGAGAAACAGTATGGAAATTGTAAGTTGGAGACTCACATGGAGCAGGATTTGGGTAAAAAAAAATGTTTATTATTATATGACTGCAGCAACTTTTCATGTCACTAACACTTCTGTTTCCAAGCACTCAAAAAGGCTAGTGTTGTAATATAAATCACCAGTGTCCATGAAATGTGTTGTACTTCTCAGCTGGAGTTTTATCTTAAAAGACATTGGCTGCGTTCTTAGTGCTTTGAAACAGCAAATAGATGGTATTATTTATATTTCTTGAAGGCAGATGGCAGTTTCTTATGGTTAACACAGTATTGTAGTAATTACTGCTGGAGCACAATCTAACCTAATGTGTATTAGTTTTGCTCTCTATAATCTAATATGCATTAATACTTCAGCGGGTTCTGCTTACTAATGACTGCATTAATACATACCATGTGCATATTATAGTACATTGTTTTATTTATACTCAGGAATTTTCTGCAATGTGTACAGTGCTGACAATCGAAACCCATAGTAAATTATGAAACGAAGTGGACTGGCTTCATGCTGGAGCAAATGGTATTTTTCCTGGCCCACCATAAGTGAACTGAAAGGTTGCTGTATAAAATTATTTATGTAGCTTAAGATTATCAACACAAGCTTTATGAATACAGTGGTGCCCCGCAAGACGAATGCCTCGCAAGACGAAAAACTCGCTAGACGAAAGGGTTTTTCGGTTTTGCGTTGCTTCGCTAGACGAATTTCCCTATGGGCTTGCTTTGCAAGACGAAAACGTCTTGCGCTTTTTTAAAAAAGCCGCTTGAAGAGGCGCAGTTGCGACGGACCGTGCTTCGCAAGACGAAAAACATCGCAAGACGAAAAGACTCGCGGAACGAATTATTTTCGTCTTGCGAGGCACCACTGTAATAAAAATTAATGCTGATGTTTCATGTGTGAAGTCCTTGGAAGAGTATTAGGCTTATGGCTCTTTATTTGTTAACACACTGAAGTGGACACTGGCAATTTAAATGAAGTGGGGGGGGGGAACCATGCGTAATGTTCATTATAAATCACATGGTCCATGATCACATTGCCACCAAATGTTACCTTTGGTGTGTTATTAGAGTGTTATTAGAGGTGGATAGGTAAGTTCAAGCTTCAGCAAAACGTCTACAGAATTTAGAAGGAAACTAAAATAATTTAATTTTTAATCAGGATCAGTGGAATCAGTGGAACATTGCAGAAGGCACATCCCTAGTTAAGGCATAGACATTTTGATGGGGCCAACATTGGCTGGAACTGCACATTATCTGAACCATGCAGCTGCCAGGGAAAACTGCTACTCCATGCCTCCCTCTCCTCTGCTCCCCTTTCATATTTAGTACAAGACATGTGATGGCGTTGGATGTTTCTGTGCACCTCCTCCACATCATATGCTAGTGTCAGGCAATGAAATACGTAGGTAAAGTTAAAGGTAAAGGGACCCCTGACCGTTTGGTCCAGTCACGGATGACTCTGGGGTTGCGGCGCTCATCTCGCTTTATTGGCTGAGGGAGTCGGCGTACAGTTTCCGGGTCATGTGGCCAGCATGACTAAGCCGCTTCTGGTGAACCAGAGCAGCGCATGGAAACACCATTTACCTTCCTGCCGGAGTGGTACCTATTTATCTACTTGCACTTTGACGTGCTTTCAAACTGCTAGGTTGGCAGGCAATGGGAGCTCACCCTGTTGCGGGGATTCGAACCGCTGACCTTCTGATAGGCAAGCCCTAGGCTCAGTGGTTTAGTCCACAGCACTGTCAATTCACTACATGGAATAAGTTGCGCAAGACATTACAATGCAGACTGGCGGCAGCGGCGGCGGGGTGAGATCTGTGGCTGTTGCTTTTGACAGTAATCACATGTTACTCTTTTAGCTATGATGTTGTTCCAGCAGTAGGATCTGTGGTTCTTCCATACCATCGATCCACTTTTACAGTTGCAAGGAGAAGGTAAAGGTAAAGGTACCCCTGCCCATACGGGCCAGTCGTGTCCGACTCTAGGGTTGTGCGCCCATCTCACTTAAGAGGCCAGGGGCCAGCGCTGTTCGGAGACACTTCCGGGTCACGTGGCCAGTGTGACGAAGCTGCTCTGGCGAGCCGGCACCAGCGCAGCACACGGAAACGCCGTTTACCTTCCCGCTATACTTGCACTTAGGGGTGCTTTCGAACTACTAGATGGGCAGGAGCTGGGACCGAAAGACGGGAGCTCACCCCGCCGCGGGGATTCAAACCGCCGACCATATGATTGGCAAGTCCTAGGCACTGAGGTTTTACCCACAGCGCCACCTGCGTCCCTGCAAGGAGAAGGAGAAGGCATCTAATATGAGAGACAGTCATAGAATCATGGAACCATAAAATTCTAGAGTTAGGAGGGATTTGGAAGGTCAATTTAGCCCAGCCTCTGCAATGCAAGAACCTCGACTAAAGCACCCATGACAGATGGCCATCCAACCTCTGCTTAAAAACCTGCAAGGAAAGAGAGTCCACCAAGTCTTGTGGGAGTCTGTTCCACTGTTGAACATTTTTCACTCTCAGAAAGTTGTTCCTGATGATGATTCGCAATCTCCTTTCTTGTAACTTGAATCCATTGGCTGGGATCCTAGCCTCCGGAGCAGGAGAAAACAAGCTTGCCCCATCTTTCATGTGGCAGCCCTTTAGATATTTGAAGGTCTCTATCATATCTCCTTTCAGTCTCTTCTTCTCCAGGCTAAACATGCCAAACTCCTTCAAGCATTCCTCATAAGGCATTCCAGACCCTTGATAACCTTGGTTGCACTTTTCTGCACACAGCATAGGAGCCAACTTCTAGTGGCTGAGGTCCCTTCACCCCGGCAAAAACAAAAAAATATTTCAGGGGGCCAGACCTAAGAGCTATTTTCAAGGGGGAATCTGTGGGTCAGAAACAAGTCAAGCAGATCTCTTCCTGTTATTTTTTGGGGCGTATATGGCTTTGGAAACTCATACTTGCTTGGCCGACATGCCATTTCTTCCTCAGGGTTCTGTTTTGCTTTGAAACGGGTGTTTTCTGGCGCAATCTAGCGTCCACGGCTTTTATTTGTGGGTATCATTCAGCTGATTTTGTCTACTTTTCAGCAGCCAGTGTGGAATTTTGGCCAGTGTTCTGAACATAAACTAAGGAACTGGGAAACCCAGCCAAATGTATAAATATGTAAATACATTATCATCATCATCATCATCATCATTACTACCCTACTTTATTTTGAAAGGATGGGTAACTGAGAAGATCTTATATTTGTTGCCCAAGAGCTTCACAAGAAAAAGTATGATGCAGTGTGATGAATGAAATATATTAATCAGCATTCTGGTCATCTTTAACAACCTTGAAGTCATCCATAAACAAATTAACCTTGATTTATCTTTGTCGAGCATTATTTACACATTAGTGTAAAGAGAAAAGAGGGAAAGGTAATACTGCCAAGACTAGTAGGAGCTATGTACAGTTGAATGGTGGGGAAAAAAAGAGAGCCTCTTTATTTCAGGGAGAACTTAAGTAGTGTTTGAAAGCAATATTTTATTCCAAGCTCTTGCTGGTAGCAGCCATTTTTGACACAGTGGGTCTGCCCTATTAAAAAACCCTCCATCATGCTTGTTCGCGATTTAGCACTCATAAAAAGCAGCACATCAGGAGGAAACACATCCATCCATTATCGTTATTGCACTTTCCTGATCTCTCATTTTATATTTTCCCCTCTCTTATCTAGGACTCTATTGCTTATTTTAAGCCATAAGACTGATGAGATCAGCTTAAAAACAATTAAAATGCAAAATTTAAGGTTCCAAAAGAACATAATTTTACGTGATTTACTGTTTGGCTTTTTCCTAAGCACTCCACAATACCCCTCATAACATTTGGTAAATAACTGAATTGGAAGATTTCGTTCTTTTTATGCAAGGCAATATAGCTCTTTCCCTCTTTCCTTCTTTGCTTGTACAAACTGTTCTGAATGTTGGTTGGGATTTTTTTTTTGTTCCTAAACTGAATGCTACCAAACACTTTTTCTGTTTAAAAATTAAACATTTTGTTTAAATATTAAACATTTAAAGTTTTCTTCTAATTGCTGTATTTGTTATATGAGATTTGAAACTGTTTAAACATACGTTGGCAGAAAAAAAACAGCCGAATTAAATGGAATTTGAGAAAGCCTTAAATAGTTTCATTCTATGTAGCCATGTGGGGATATACTAACAGAAAAACGACAGTCACGGAACTGAGAAATTGCACAAAACAAATGAAATACCATGAAAATCCCTGAGACGGGAAGTAATCGACTAGAAATATTATCTTGCAGAAATAAACTAAATAATAAAAAAACCCGAAAAGCTTAAGGAAAAAAATTAAATAGAACAAAGCCTTAACTCCAGAATTTTGGGGGTTTCTACTCTTTTTTTGAATTTTGGTCATTTAAAGTTTATGATTTTTCTATTTCCTTCTGAGGAAACTAAATAGTTCAGTGAAAGGAGGTTTGTAGCTGGCATCCCATTAAGGCTTTGTTCTATTTTAATTTTTTACTTAAGCTTTTTGATTTTTTTATTATTTAGTTTATTTCCACAAGATAATATTTCTATTCGATTACTTCTCCTCTCAGGGATTTTCATGGTATTTCATTTGTTTTGTGCAATGTGGGGATATACTAGCCAACATATGAAAGGCACATCACCAATATCACTTCTTACTCCATATTCAGTGGTATTTGTGAGGAATTCTAGCATAGCCAAGGTAAAAACTAGTGATGGATGGATATGCCTATTCCTGACCCTTGTCAGTTTACCATGTACTCAGTCCGTTCTGTTCCAGGTTCTCTCTCTGTCTCTTTTTCCCAGATTAAATAAATTCCATACGAAAATTCAAATGTAAATAGTACTGATTGTATAGGCGTTTTATGCATAATATATATACAGTGGTACCTTGGGTTACATATGCTTCAGGTTACATACAATTCAGGTTACAGACTCCGCTAACCCAGAAATAGTGCTTCAAGTTAAGAACTTTGCTTCAGGATGAGAACAGAAATCATGCTCTGGCAGCGTGGCAGCAGCAGGATGCCCCATTATCTAAAGTGGTGCTTCAGGTTAAGACCAGTTTCAGGTTAAGAACAGACCTCCGGAACGAATTAAGTACTTAACCCAAGGTACCACTGTGTGTGTGTGTGTGTGTGTGTTTTCCAATGCATTTTCCTCCTAAAAACACATTTGGAACCAAACTCCATTTTGAAATGAAACTCTGTCAAAATATTCAGACAAATTGACAGATGTTGTAATTCTTATATAAGGCAAGGATTGGCAAATTAGGTCAGTTTGTCTTAAAATGCAGACCAAACTAATTTTGCCTCCATTCCTAGTGAAAGCCAGTAATTCTTAAACTAAACCCTAGTGTGACATGAGAGAACTGCTGATGCGCTATAAGAAATACAATAAAAGTTTCTGTGAGCTCGTAGTATCCACTCAGTTGTTATAGTGGATGTAAACAGACCAGTTAAAATAGTCTGCTGTGATTTAAAGGGAGTGGATGTAGATACTTTGCTGCTTCAAGAAATTCACATTAACCAACAACATGGACATTTTAAAAAGTCACTTATATGAGCTAAGATATATTTTGCACAATGTTAATTGAAAGCTGGGTTTTCTGCTCTGGTTAATGGCTCAAGTAGGCTATGTTTGGCATGGCATTCAGGAGAAAGAACCCCATGTGGAACCAATTCAGCAATTTATAAGCCCAGACTGAGCCTTAAATAAGGCTTAGTCTGAATGGGATAGTCAAAGGGCTTTGATCATTTTGGCAGCTACAGTGTCCAGCGACACAGGGAAATGGTGGTTCTGTTGGAACGTCTGGACTGGAGGTCTCAGAAACTGGGGTGGTGGACCTCCTGTTCTCTGTGGCCATGGAGAGTATTATAACCACCTCCCATCCATTGATTATTTCGCCATGTTCATAATCCCATCCCCTGAAAAGGTGAATTTGGTTGTCAAGTTCATGATACCAGGGGAACATGAGCTATTTGAGGAGGTGCAAGGACAGATCCTGAAGCTGAGGCTTCAATACTTTGGTCACCTAATGAGAAGAGAGGACTCCCTGGAAAAGACCCTGATGTTGGGAAAGATGGAGGGCACAAGGAGAAGGGGACGACAGAGGATGAGATGGTTGGACAATGTTCTCAGAGCTATTAACATGAGTTTGACCAAACTGCAGGAGGCAGTGGAAGACAGGAGTGCCTGGCGTGCTCTGGTCCATGGGGTCACGAAGAGTCAGACATGACTAAACAACAACAACAACAACAACAACAACAACAACAACAACAACAACAACAACATATTTGGGGAAGTGCCATGGCTGAGCAATAGAGCATCTTCTTTGCATGCAGAATGTCATAGCCAGTCTGGAATATTGGGCAGCTGCTGCTGCTGGATCAACTCAGTATAGAGTCATCTAAACACAGATTGACAGCATCTCTACTAAGATATTCCATTGACTTCAATTAGGCTTGCATCCAGATGAGTGTGTATAGGATTGCGGCTTAAGGGTACAATTTTACGGCTCCTGAAGGTCATCCCATGGCCCATAGGACATCTAGGATCTCCCTCTCTGGTGCTAGAAACAGAGCCCCATGTTGCACTGGGAGATCCTTCCAGCAGAAACATCTGGTTCCCTGGCCCAAGTGGTTTTAGAGCTCTGGTGTCAGAAGGGACAGAAAGTGGTCACGTTGGGGAAAAGGTAGACAGGAAGCAGCTTGGACCAGAACATGTGCCCAAACCTAGGAGAGATTTATATCAGCCCAGGAATTGGTTTCTATCTCTCCCTCTTCTTTCCCTCTTATTGTTCCCAGTAGTGTAAAAATGCAAAATGAATAGAAGAGTTCAAGAGCCCCCTTCTGCCTTCAATGCTAGCAAGAGTCTGGAAGGACTTAGAATAAGGCAGTTAGAATATATTCAGTTCCACCTCCCCATCCCACTTTAGGATTGCAGCATAAATGCATGCAAAGGCTTGAGCAGGATAATTCTAGGGTGCAAGGAATGGCCACTTCTCAAACCCTGTAGCAGCCAGGCCAGGAGATGAGGTGTGTTTTCCTTCCTTTCTCAATCTTTTTTGGAACTTGGTATTCCTAATTTTTCTTTTCTCCCATTGGGAATACCCCATTGCAAGAGTTATTTCAAAAAAACTTTGACTCCAAGGCCTTCACTGAACAGCCTCAACATGCCTACCCCTTTCAAGCTCTATTACCGTATTTTTCGCTCTATAAGACGTACCAGACCATAAGACACACCTAGTTTTTGGAGGAGGAAAACAAGAAAAAAAATACTCTGAATCCCAGAAGCCAGAACAGCAAAATGGATCGCTGCGCAGTGAAAGCAATGATCCCTCTTGCTGTTCTGGCTTCTGGGATAGCTGTGCAGCCTGCATTCACTCCAAAAGATGTACACACATTTCCCTTTACTTTTTAGGAGAGAAAAAGTGAGTCTTATAGAGCGAAAAATACGGTATTTCAGAGCACCTATGACAAAGGAGCAACAGTGGTGAAGCTTCCTGCTGCTACAATGAGAAGGCCTCTAGCAGCAGACCATGCTCTACAACATCCAAATAAATCTCGAAGGAAGATTGTGGTAGTGGGTAGGGAGGGAGAGGGTAGCCTGAACGCCATCTGATGAGGTTCTCAGGTGCATAGGTTCAACAGCAGAGACCAAGGGCAGCTCTGAGCCACATCCCATAGCATAAGAGGGTCTGAGAACACACTGTGGTTTTTTAGAGAATACCATCTCCTCATAATGTCCCCCTGTTTTCAAGTGTTTTTCCAATCATTTTGTCTTCTCTCAAAAGTTGTGAAGGAATTGGAAATCTTGTGGACCATGAATGAATCCCAAATAGAATGTAAACCTTGAAGATGAAATGTTTGTTTGTTGCTGCAAGATACAGAAGTGGCACACAGAATATAACTGCAGCTATGTTTGATGAAAATAGGACCAAAGATTCAAGATTAGCTTCAGTGATGGAGGCAGGAAATGGCAGTGATGAGGGGCGACTTCATTAGTATAGCATCACTGCAGAAATGAACAAAGAAAAGAAGAAAGTGCCTAAAATTATAAGATCTGGAAAGGGAGCATAAAAACCTTAAAGAATCCTCTGATAGATTAGAAGTATCTACGAGTAGGTTAATGTTGACAAAAGCATATAAAATTGAACAATTATGCTTTTTTTGGGGGGGGGGGAATCAGAATCATTTTGAGAAAACGTGATGCTAACCCAATCAACTGCTGGTCTCCTATGAAGATTCAAGAAGAATTTTCTTCCTGTTTTAAACAGTTTGCCTTTGGAAGACAAACTAAAAAACAACAACAACAACAACAAACAAATAGCAAGATGGTACGAAATACAGATTTTGTGAGCAGCCTTAATCAAATGTTCCTGTCTAAATTAATGAAGGATGGGACATATTGGTTTTGAAATTGTTATTAATTAATTAAGGATATTTACATGCCACCCTTCAATAAGTTACAGAAAAGCTAACAATGAAATACCAAAAGTTAAAAGATACAAAAGATGCAAAATGCAAGATACTCATCCATAAAATACATGGTTGAATTTTTGTTGTTGTTTAGTCGTTTAGTCATGTCCGACTCTTTGTGACCCCATGGACCAGAGCACGCCAGGCACTCCTGTCTTCCATTGCCTCCCGCAGTTTGGCCAAACTCATGCTGGTAGCTTCGAGAACACTGTCCAACCATCTCAACCTTTGTCGTCCCCTTCTCCTTGTGCCCTCAATCTTTCTCAACATCAGGGTCTTTTCCAGGGAGTCTTCTCTTCTCATGAGGTGGCCAAAGTATTAGAGCCTCAGCTTCAGGATCTGTCCTTCCAGTGAGCACTCAGCGCTGATTTCCTTCAGAATGGATAGGTTTGATCTTCTTGCAGTCCATGGGACTCTCAAGAGTCTCCTCCAGCACCATAATTCTAAAGCATCAATTATTTGGCAATCAGCCTTCTTTATGGTCCAGCTCTCACTTCCATACATCACTACTGGGAAAACCATAGCTTTAACTATATGGACCTTTGTTGGCAAGGTGTGAATTAGACACCGACAAATTATATGTTTTACAATGAAAGCTTTGAAAACAATACATGCTGGCAATATAGTTCAGCAGTGTGTTGCATCTACCTTGGGGCACTTTGCAAAAAGCCTTTTTATTTTGTGATTCAGACTCGGGGAGTCATTGTGTATATTGTCATAGCCAAGAAGCAACCTGGTGAAGAGCCTCTTCTATCCTTGTCCTCTGTGTCCTACTCTACTTATCTCATTTAAATGTATCAGAAGTATTTAAACTCTTGCCTTAGGCTATTCGGTTAATGCTCAGATCCATTCCTGTAAAAGGCTTACCTTCTGGTTGTTTGCTTAGAATTCTACCGTCCTCAGCGATGCGGTGAAAAGGATATCAATAAGTAGCAAAAAACAAAACAAAACCCTAACCTGAAAAAGTGAGCAAAAATATTATATTCTCTCTTGACAGATTTCCCATTTCACACTTTGTTTAAGGTGGCTGTGCTCCTTTCCAGGAAATGTATCGCTAACCAAGAAAAGTCTCTGTTGCCGGAGACTTAACAGGTTTTACCACAAGAGTATTGCCCTGCTTGGAGTTTGCTTGTGGTTATTCCCAGACAGAAGTCTGTGTTTTTAATGACATGGGGGTTCTCAGCAGCAAGCTGAAGGACAACAATATTCTTCACTTGCGTGTGTAGGTCCCCAGGCCACCCCTCAAATAACTTCACACATAACACGTAATTTTAGTTTTGGTTTTTGGGCACTATTTTGGCCACAACTTTATCAAAATACAAAATCAGTGAGTGGTTGTTTAGACATTGGTTATGACTATCTGTCCCCCCGCCTGGGACAGAACTGACATCCCAAGGTCCGATCGGTAGCCAGTAGAAGAGAAAGTCAAACTTGGGGGTCATTTGAGCTAAGCGTCGGACCCACGCCGCTCACCCAAGCAGCTCCCCGAAAGCTTGCCTGCCCGGTCCTATAACAAGGATTCCCATAACAGGGATTGGGCGGCCCTGGTCCCATAACAGGGATTGGACGAAATCATGGCAAGCCCCAGGATTCCTTTAATGGAATTCCCTTCAGCGCAATAGGAGGGGCAGGCCCAGCCTGACCCCTCCACCACCAGCATATTATAACCAATGCCTAACCGCAACCTTACAAGTTATGACGAATTGCTGAGTAGTAGGCAAAAACCAAATGGCACAGCCAATCACCAAATGGCAAAATTCCTACTAGGCCCCTGCTCCAAAGCAGACGACCCCATGACAGGCAAAGCAAGGTCAACCGGAAAGAGGGCAGGCGGGCGGGTGATCCGATGCACTCTGCAAAGAGAAAGAGAAACCAGAGTGCACCAATATTTAAAGATTATGGTCCCACCCACCCAATTTGCAACATACAATTTGCCCCAGCAACCCGGTTACCCAATCATGATGCCAGGCAACAACTATTAACCTGCCTGGCAACAAGAGGCCTGGCCTGGTGGCCCACACAGCAACACGCGCTCTCATTTATTGGAGAACACGCTTTGCTGTGTTTTCCTATGTTGGTACAGGTCTAAAATGTTTGTGAATATGAATTGGGAATGTGGAAGTATGGGGCCTTTATATCCCACCATTGCCACTGAACTGGAGGTTCTGGCTCACCAATTCTACCTTGGAAAATATTTCTTAAATATACTGTGATTCTCCTCCCCCCTTTAAATTTCTGCTTCCACCATAGACATTCTAATAAAACCTTATCCCCTTAGTATATAATCAGTGAAACAACAGTGGGATATTGGTTTTATAGGTATGGAATAAGAAGACACAAATATAAATAATTATTTATATTGATTTTGAAAAGTTGTTAAATATAATGTATATTAATAATGTATCTTCAGAAGTTAATCAATATGCTTCAATAGTTACTTAAATTTGTGTTGCTTTTTAAAGGAGGCTGTTCTATCCATATCAGGTTCATTTCCCTAATTAACCCCTCCCCCCTATCAATTACCCTTTTCCCAACTCCACCCTACTTAGCTGTCCCAGAATGACTCACAGGACAAAACCTGGAGTTTTCCCTCTGGGCAGAGATTCACAGGGGCCAGGATTGGACAGAGTCTCTCAACTGTCAGTCACAAGGAATTCAGCTTGCTGAGAAGACAGTATTTATCTGGCAGACTCACCTGAGCTTCCTCTGCAGCAAAGGAGATGCCTTAGTTGCCTCCTCTGAAGTCTTCCTGCTTTCTGAGGTCAGCTGCTTTCTGTTGTCTCTCTGGCCAGAATCTTTCCTGGAGAACAGTCTCTGGAGTCTTCCTCCCTTTCTAGCTGCATAAGGTAAAGGTAAAGGTACCCCTGCCCGTACGGGCCAGTCTTGCCAGACTCTAGGGTTGTGCGCTCATCTCACTCTAGAGGCCGGGAGCCAGCGCTGTCCGCAGACACTTCCGGGTCACGTGGCCAGCGTGACGAAGCTGCTCCGGCAAACCGGCACCAGAGCAGCACACGGAAACGCCATTTACCTTCCCGTTATAAAGCGGTACCTATTTATCTACTTGCACTTAGGGGTGTTTTCGAACTGCTAGGTGGGCAGGAGCTGGGACCGAACGACGGGAGCTCACCCCGCCGCGGGGATTCGAACCGCCGACCATGCGATCGGCAAGTCCTAGGCGCTGAGGTTTTACCCACAGCGCCACCCGCATCCCTACTGCACAGCTGTCAGCTTTTCCTTTTTCTTGCAAGGGATCCTATTCAGAATAAGGGAATTTCCCTTAAGAAAAGGGAAATGTTGACAGGTATGTCTAGCTGTCATAGATCCTCTTACAGCGATTTCAGCCAAACTTCAGCCTGAGCTTCTGATTTCCGTAAGGCTGTATGCACACCAAACATTTAAAGCACACACGCCAAGAATCCTGGGAGCTGGAATTTGTTACAGTTGCTGGGAATTCTAGTTCTGTGATGGTAAAACTGCAGTTTGCAGGATTCATTTCATGTGGGGTCAGAAGGGGATGTGCTTTAAATGCAATGTGTGTATGCAGCCTCTGACTTTTCCCTGCCAGAACTGCTACCAACAACGGCCTACCCAGACGATACGTTCCTGGACCAAACAGTGACTGTCCTTTTATATAATCTCAGTCAGGATCCTCCTGCCATTTACTTTAAGGTTACCAGATGTCCCCATTTCCTGGGGACAGTCCCTGGATTTACAAATCAGTCCCCATACAAAATCCATTGAAGTTGAAAAGTGTCCCCTGATTCATTGGGGAAAAAATCTGGTAACCTTAATTTACCTTCAGTCTCTTCTGTATCCACTTGTTGACAGTGAGTGACAATGGAGTGCACCTCTGGGGTTGAAGTCAGAGCACTGGGGAATCACAGCGCCTGCTGTGGCTGCAGAGACCAGTAACCTGCAACTACTGCTTCCTACATTGGTTTTGCTGCATTAGCAGCACTGAAGTGACTTCTCCAAGGTGCAAGCCTGGGCAGCATGTCCATCAACATCCTGGGCCGCCCAGATGACAAGACTCCATCTCTTGGCCTTGCTGATGTGGCCCAGCTGCTCCTAAAGGCTGTCAGCAGCATGTGACAGCAGCCACACCCCAGGAATAGCTTTGAGTGGCCGGATAAATCAGGTAAAGGATCTCAAACCCTCGGTGAGTTAGGGACTTCCCCTGCATGCAAAGACAAGCTTCAGCAGATTGAGCAGACAAGACCAACAGTGGACCCAACAGTCAAGAAGGTGGTTACTGCATGTGCTTTAGGAGGAAGTGAGGGGCAAATGGGACTTGTCAATGTAGGAAGGTAGCCCATCAAGGAGAAGAAAGACTGTGATCCTAAACCTCCACTGCACTTGGCCATTACTTATGTGTCAGTGAGAGGCAACAGAAAGTTCATTAACTGATCTCCTGTCCAATGTATAAAATGGCAGGTCTAAGCTTCTGTTGCCACTTTCCTGCTGTGAAGCTTTTTTGTAACTTGTAAAAACCTCCAGAAGGGGATTTGTCACCATGGAATGCTCAATGAAGGACTTGACTCATTGTGCAACTGAGTAAAATAAAACATAATGTTATGTTGCTTAATAAGTCAAAAGGAAATAACACCGAATTTACGCTTAATTATATAAATTCACAGTTCGCCACCAGTTCATAGTACAGCTTAACCCTTAGATAGTTCAGTTTTCTAAAGAAATTGACAATTGCTCTTTAACCGCAGTTTGAATTTCTGGGTTGACCTTCTTACCTTGCCAACTTAATTTCTTGATCTCACAATGCAGTGCATACAAGGAACTCCCACTCAGGACTTGTGCTGCTTTTCAAATGACGGCTGTGTGGCCAAAGGCAGGATTGTATTTTGCCAAAATGGAAGCACGTTCTTTTTTGTAGCGAGGTGATGACAGAACTCGCCCCCTTAGAAGCTAACTGAAAATATTGGGCTTATTTGCTTTGCAAATAAAATATTTATTTTTTTTGAAATGGAAACACGCTCAGAAGACAGAAACAGAGTTACTGTTCTGTGAGTTTCGTAATACGAGAACAAGGAGACATTCAACAAACTTGAAAGGCGTCCAGTTAGACCTTATTGCTGAAAGGAAATAACATTTTAACACAATGGATTGTCACACACAGACCGGCAGTGGAAATCATTGCCACAGAATATGCCTGAGGCTAGATGTCTGGCAGGAATGAAGGGGAGAATGGAAAGTCTTTTTGGATGGGTTTATTAAGTGCAGTAGTTAATGACAGAGAATATTTCTGCTGCTGAGCCAAAGCCAACCTACAAATAGATGGTTTTGGAATAAAAATTTCCACAGCACAAGTATTTCCACATTTACGCTGCCTTTATCCTCTCAGAGTTGTGACTGCCATCGGTGACAGGTTGCTAGATCTGATATGTTACTAATTTGGCCCTTGTTTTGAGAAAGGAGTTTAGGTTGGCATTTTATTTATTTTATTTTTTTATTTATTAAATTAGTATACCACCCTGCAATTGTAGATCTCATGGCAGTTCACAACATACAGAATACAGAATAAAACCACAAAGTACATAATAACAACAAGAACAGAAGCAAAACAATGCGCCTCCTAACACATTTAAAAGGCCATAGACTGTTAATCAGCTAAGGCCTGGTTAAAGAGGAACGTTTTTGCCTGGCCCCTAAAGATGTATAATGAAGGCGCCTGGCGAGCCTCACTGGGGAGAGCATTCCACAAATGGGGAGACACTGCAGAAAAGGCCCTTTCTCATGTTGCCTCCTTCCAGACCTCTTGAGGAAGAGGCACACAAAGAAGGTCCGCCGAAGATGATCTCAGGATCCGGGTAGGTTCCTATAGAGAGAGGCGGTGTCAGGGAACTGACATCGGAGCAGAGTGGAGAGGCTAGGCTCCCAGATTCTGCCGGAGAGGGAACCAGTAAGGCAAGAGAGAGAACGTCCTCTGGGGAAAGAAGTCCAGGTGACACCAGGAAGAAGGGAGAGGCAGAGAGCACTTTGGAGGGGAGGCTCCGAGACTCTTCCAGTGAAGTCAGTGAGGAGAGTGGAGGACCACCGATTGGCACGCCCACTCTGCGCAGAAGGCTTCCGCGCAGAGAGGCGAGGAGAAGGTTGTCCGTTAAGGAATTCTTATGCTGGAGGAAATTTAGGAGACACCCACTGACGGATTCTGCCAGCGACTGAGCAGCAGCGCAAAAGGGCTGCTCAGCCAGGGAAAGACGCAACCACCCCTAAGCACTTTGGAACAGCTGGAGGTTTACACACAAGCAACCCCAATTCCCTTGATAGGCGGTCCTTGAGGTATTGTGGTCATGAGCTGTTTAAGGTTTCGTAGATCAAAACAGGCACTTTGAATTGGGCACAGAAACGATTTGGCAAACCGGCAGTGGGGTGCTGCCCTAAAAGAAGCTCAACAACTTTGGCAACTTTGGTCCTAAAAAAAGGCTGCTCTCTTTTTCAGGTACAGATCTCCTGCCCCCTTCCCCCTTTGTTTTGACAGATTGGAGGAGGCTCAGGAGACGCGGGCGGGTGGCCGTTTGTCAAGGAGGGGCGCAAGGCATGTGGTTTCTCTGCCAGGCAAGCTGCAAAGCCCTTCTTTCGCACCCTGTGAAACATAAATGCGCCGAGTTTTAAAAAAACTGGGCAATGGCAGGCTGGCCGCGACTCCCGATCCTGCCCCGATCAGTCAGAACAAAGGGGAAAGGGGGAAGGAGATTGAGGAAGGCTCAGGAGTCGTGGGTGGGCAGCTGTTGCCCCGTTTTTAAAAAAAACTCTGTGCATTTATGTTTCACAGGGTGCAAAAGAAGGGCTTTTCACCTTTATACAATATGCATGTGTGCTTGGGCCCAGGGTCTTTTGCCTCACTATCACCACTACAGTGGTACCTCGGGTTACATACGCTTCAGGTTACAGACTCCGCTAACCCAGAAATAGTACCTCGGGTTTAAGAACTTTGCTTCAGGATGAGAAAATCATGCTCCGGCAGTGTAGCGGCAGCAGGAGGCCCCATGAGCTAAATTGGTGCCTCAGGTTAAGAACAGTTTCATGTTAAGAACGGACCTCCAGAACGAATTAAGTACTTAACCTGAGGTACCACTGTACTGACTCCCTGTTGCTCCGCAGATTCAAAAAAAAAAAAAAAAAAAAAGTGTTCCCGGATTCATTGAAAAAAATCTGGTAACCATATATGTAGTGTCTTTTCAAATGGCATTTATTTTTAGTCCGTGTGAGAGAGAGGCAGAAAGAGGGGAAATGAATTGGGTTTCAGTTACTCTTGTTCATCAAATTGGTGACTGTGAAGTACTGCATCATTTCAACATATTGCTTATCCCTCTTCCTAGCTTAAACTCTCCTTCGCAGAATTGCAACAGACTTTGTAGGGATGAACAAGAGAGAACAGTCCACAAACACCTCCTTATCCTCTTTGTAGCTATTTCAGAGGCTTCCGGCTGGACACTCTTGGAAATAGATGGTTGGACTAGAACAGCCTTTGTGAACATCTGGCACTCTCCGAATATTTTGGACTACAACTCCCATCAAGCGCTAGCTAGGAATCCAGTCTACTAGAGAGATGCTTAGACTGGTTTGGCAAGGCAGTTTGGGGCGTGTGGTTCCACATGGCAGATGATTGATAGATCATTGTCAAGATGTTGTTATGAGTGGAAAGTCAATGGACCAGTTGCTTGTATTACACCAGACACTGTTTCAAGCACCTTTGAAAGTACTTAATTTGTATAACTTTAGTTCCCCTTTTCCTTTTTGAGGCACGTTTTGGAAGAGCAAAATGGCATTATGTAGATGCAGAAACCATTAAGGTTTCTGTTGCCCTGTGGTAGGAAGAAATATATTAAAAATTGATTTTGGGTTTTGCCTTTGTCTTGGTAACATTTATAATAAGGAACACAGTGGAACGTATCATTTGAAATTGACATTCAAAGCTTTTTAGTGTTAAAATATGCTACACTAAAATGTTTATATAGCTAAGTAAAATGGTCAGCCTCTGAGTAAGATGTTTTAAATGGTCCATTAAAAAGTGACATTAGCGTTCTTGAATTATTTAAATAAGAACCAAGATATTTGCCACTTACATTAGGATATAGTAAGCATTACCATTGGAAGTAGTTTAGAAAATACAATCCCATATGATTCTAACTTGGAAACAATGCAAGGAAATTGGTAGCATTAATTCTCTCTTTTCTTTTGGCTTAGTGCTCTGTGCTGTTGCAATATAAGTCTACCTTGCATGCTGTTGGTAGTGAGATGTAACTATACATATTGTTCTTTTGTTCTTTGGATTTAGTATGTTGCCACTTCTATAATTAGAGGAGCCACTGTTCTTCCTTGAATAATGAACTGTGCTTCTGATTCAGTAAATGTTGTACTATACTAAGCAACCCATATTGAACATCAAGGTTCTTCATAAAACTCCTCATAGCTCAGGTCTAGTTATTACTGGGGTGGTAAACCAGTGTCTGGGTTGTACGACTTTAGACTGAAGGTGGACCTCATAAGATGGAATGTCCTGTTATTGGGGGGGAGGAGACAAAAACCTTCACTGAACACTGAAGACTGGCATGTCTGCAAGAAGGGTTCCAAGGTTCCCATCCCTTCCTGCATTCCGTTCCAAGATGGCGGTGCGTTCATACGCTGCGGCTCTGAGCTCCCAATACCTTAAGCAAATTGCAAAGGGTTCTATCCCATTTTCCTGAGAACAGAGCGTTTTGTGTGCGAGAATTTCTTAAACTTTTCTTCAGACGAATATCCAATCTCTATCTGCAATGTAAAGTGCCATAGCTCTCTCACACAGGCTTACCCTCAGGAAGAATTAGACCGCAGCCTTGAACCCACAAATGTGGAAGCCCGGAAAATACCCATTCAGTGAGCTAAGTTGTGTTAATGTCAGTGCAGTTCATTGCCAAATAACAGCCTAACCCACAATGTTCTGGAGGCAAACAAAGGTTATTGCTTTTGTGCCCTGTTGGTGGCTCTTTTGTAGGTATGTGGTTGACTAATGTTAGCAATGGGATGCTAGACTAGAGGGTTTCTTCATCTGATCTGGCTGGGCTCTCCTTATGTGCTTTGTTTTTGTTGTTTAGTCGTTTAGTCGTGTCCGACTCTTCGTGACCCCATGGACCAGAGCACGCCAGGCACTCCTGTCTTCCACTGCCTCCCGCAGTTTGGTCAAACTCATGTTGGTAGCTTCGAGAACACTGTCCAACCATCTTGTCCTCTGTCGTCCCCTTCTCCTTGTGCCCTCCATCTTCCCAACATCAGGGTCTTTTCCAGGGAGTCTTCTCTTCTCATGAGGTGGCCCAAGTATTGGAGCCTCGGCTTTAGGATCTGTCCTTCCAGTGAGCACTCAGGGCTGATTTCCCTCAGAATGGATAGGTTTGATCTTCTTGCAGTCCATGGGACTCTCAAGAGTCTCCTCCAGCACCATAATTTCAAAGCATCAATTATTCGGCGATCAGCCTTCTTTATGTGCTTAGACATGCTCAATTATCTAGCTAAGGCAAAGCTCACAAAGAGCTGACTTCAAATAATCCTGTAGAAATAAGGCCCATTGGATTGGCGCATCCTTGAAGGGCTGCAATCCAGCAGCACCTCTGTTTAGCTGGAGCGTTGGACACTCAGGGCGTTCCTGCTTTCAGCAGATAAATGTTCTAGTATGCAGTAGGCAATCTGTGCGCACACGGAACATTCTGTGTATCTGAAGAAGTGTGCATGCACACGAAAGCTCATACCAAGAACTAACTTAGTTGGTCTTTAAGGTGCTACTGGAAGGAATTTTTTTATTTTGACACAGAACAGTCTTATTCATAGCAGAGAGCTGCTCACTTTGTTTTGAATTATATCCATGAGTTCAGGATCAAGTTCTTAGGATTACAGTTACAAGTGTTCTTTGGACTGCAAATGAATCTAGATAGGATGTGGGGAAAACGGCACGGTGCAGCTTCTACAACAATTTTGCAAATCAGACGTTTTGTTTTCTTTGATTTCTCGTTTTGTAACTTTGCAAATAAAGGACTTTGGAAACAGCTTGATAGAATAATGCTGTCAACATGTTTAGATTTATCATGCATTTTAAAATTCAATAGAAGTCTTCAGGGACCTAGACTAGTATTTTAAAAAAAACCCGGCAAAAAAGAAAAGAAAACCATTTGATTCAATATAGCTCTGATGGTTTGAAGTGTTAATTGCCAAACCACCTAAAGTGTATAAAGAATGTCATTTTGTGCAGCATAATCCATCATATTTTAGAGAGTTGGGTGATGGATTAATAAACACTGTAAATCTTACATGCAAACGAAATATTTATAATAAATGGACTGCAAACTAAACAGCCCTTCAGTTAAATTAATATAAGTAGTAGCCAGGCAGTATGATGATGACATGGAACTTAATGCCGAGGAATTTGTAGTTATGTTGTAAGCTTTCCCTGAAAATGCCTAACCTATCTGTATATTGGAATATTCTACTTAGATTTGAATGATCAGTGTCTCATCCAAACAATATGCATGCACCTTCACTCCTCCGAAATGAAAGTGTGGGTGATGAGATAGAAGAAGGGGACAGGAAGAAGCTACAGCTATTCACTTTCTTTAAAAGAAGGGAGGGAGCACTGTCATCTACACTTGACAGACAAGGTAGAGGAGTCACTTTGCGATCACCCACTGCTGAAAAATACCAGACATATACTTAAAGATCCCCCGATCCACATCAGGAGGTTACAAAAGTTGGGTGCCTGCCCCTCTCTCTGCCCATCAGTTGCAACAGCCCATGGGGTTCCAGGCACTCACCCAGGGTCTGTGTTCCTTTGGAGAATTGAGACACACCAGAGACTGTTGTAGCTTTAAGAAACATGGTTTATTCACCTATTTACACCTTCATTCTGCATGGAGGCAGTCCATGGTCATTTCAAGAAGGGCTTTCCCCCATAGTAGTGCAGCCATGGAATCCAAGGCATCTCTCCCAGCCATCCTTCAGCCAGCCTGCCCAAGATGGATCCCGGTCTATCTTCTTCCTCCTTCCCCCACCCAGAGCACATTGCTAAAAGCTCTCTTTTCCTGTCACCCCACACCCAGTTACCCTGGCAACCTTCCAAATCCCCAATCTCTGTTCACATCTCAGGGCAAGCAGGGAGGACAGCTCTCTTGCATTGCCAATGGCTTTCAGTGGTCCTGCATTGTTTCTTAATGCCCCAAGCTTGGCTAGGTCGTTTTGCATAGGCTAGCCCAGGAATTCCTCTGCAGCTTTACATTCCAAATCATCAAAATCCTGTCATTTATTAATTTCTGGTGTTTAGGGAGTCTGCCTCCAAAATCCATATTTTCCACTATTTTGTAATCATCATGACCAAACAGGTTGAAGAATGGTAAAAGGGTGGATCATTTCCATTCTTTTAGTACACATTATTGTGTGATCATACTGTAAGGTAAAGGTAAAGGGACCCCTGACCATTAGGTCCAGTTGTGACCGACTCTGGGGTTGCAGTGCTCATCTTGCTTTATTGGCCGAGGGAGCCGGTGTACATCTTCTGGGTCATGTGGCCAACATGACTAAGCTGCTTCTGGCGAACCAGAGCAGCGCACGGAAACGCCATTTACCTTCCCGCTGGAGTGTTACCTATTTATCTACTTGCACTATGTTGCTTTCGAACTGCTAGGTTGGCAGGAGCAGGGACCAAGCAACGGGAGCTCACCCCGTTGCGGGGATTTGAACCACCAACCTTCTAATTGGCAAGTCCTAGGCTCTGTGGTTTAACCCACAATGCCACCTGCGTCCAGTAATTGGGAATGGATCCAGGAAGTCATACTTGAGGGCACTTCATTTGTAACTTTAGCTATTCTCAGTCAAGATTGTGGAAGAATTACCAGAACTTTCAACTGACATGAAGTGGTTTATGTCGGATAGAGATTTAATTCTCTGTTTCCATCCCCTTCTTGTGCTCCTGACCCATTATTTTATTGGTACCAGCAGAGATTAATAGCACCATATTAAAAGATTGACAGTATGTAATGCAACATATGACTGTTCTTCATCACTGAAGCTTAATGCAGTTTGTTAATATTTCAAAATAAAGCCTTTTTGGCCAGTATAGGTATCAAGTGCAATGGTCCACAGTATAGTGGAGAGAGGGTAATTTGCTAAGTGTCTGGATACCTTATTTCTCGGCATCCGTGTGTCATGATATGGGACGCGGGTGGCACTGTGGGTTAAACCACACAGCCTAGGTCTTGCCAATCAGAAGGTCGGCAGTTCGAATCCCCACGACGGGGTGAGCTCCCGTTGCCTGCTCCCTACTCCTGCCAACGTAGCAGTTTGAAAGCACATCAAAGTGCAAGTAGATAAATAGGTACCGCTCCGGCGGGAAGGTAAACGGCGTTTCCGTGCGCTGCTCTGGTTCGCCAGAAGCGGCTTATTCATGCTGGCCACATGACCCGGAAGCTGTACGCCGGCTCCCTTGGCCAATAAAGCGAGATGAGCTCCACAACCCCAGAGTCGGCCACGACTGGACCTAATGGTCAGGGGTCCCTTTACCTTTACCTTATGTGTCATGATGGGAACTTTTAATATACTGATACACTTCAGACATCTTTTACTTTTGACCCTATAAGCTCTCAATCAATGTGTCAAGTCCTGGGTGAGCCACTGGGATACCTATAGAAGTTCATTGGTGTGGCAAGTGGAGTTCATCTTTTCAAAACCAGGCTGGACCCAATGCAAGTACACTACATCTGCTTATTTTTTGTTTCAATCTCCTCTAATCATTCCAATACAAGATTGCCCCCCCATCAATTCCAAGAGTTTTGTTGTGCCATTCCATTATGTAACATTGAACTTTTAAAAGTCACCACATGTTTCATTTTCGTGAAGTGCATGGGGCACTGGTGGTGGTACTAATGCTTAGAATTCAATTAGTCCAGAATATTTTATGCTTATGAGGGGCTATTTTTCATCCAGGTGGTGTGACTGAAAGCCTAAATTGCATAGGGATGAGGGCTGCGTAGCGCGAACCTCCTTGTGCTAAACATAGAAAGAGACGCATGAAATCCTAGTGCGCAAAGTTTGCTTTATCTTTAAGGAACATTAAAATTGGACATCAAATAATGTAGCACTGTAGTGAAGGATGTTTATTTTAATTCAGCAAGAAGCAAGCAAATTTGTGTGACAACCAATTTCATAGTGGAAACTTTGCAAGGAAAAAAATATACGTATGTCGAACACTGATAAGACAATGTGCGTTTGCAAGTTTGGAGGCATCTTTCTTTCCGTGCTTCCCTGAGATGCAATACACTTTCTTCAGCAGCTAGTCCCTACTCACAATTTCCTGGTTCACGTATGTTTTTCTGTGCAGATGTACTCAGGGCAGCTGGGAATGCCCACATAGAGAAAAAATGATAATGGTGTAAGCCAGGGCCTAGGGGAGCATCGAATGTTCCCAAACACTCTGTATGTAGCCTATAATAAGCCTGCCTCAGATTGATACCACTTCAGAGTGCAGGTGGGAGTGAGGCTCTTATAAACAACAGATTCCCTACATGTAGAAGATTAGCATGTCTCAGAAACGACTACAATAAACCCCTTCATCCGGCATCTAATTTTCTCTGTGCATTTTTGCGCAGAAGAACATTCCATTGCATGAGCCACAATTGTTGTCTGAAGTGGTACAGTCCACTCTATCTGGTGTTTTTCCATCTTTGCGTGTTGCGGTCCCCAAGCCACCCCAATAACTGACACATCACACGGAATTTTTGTTTAAGGTTTTTGGCATAATTTTGGCCACAACTTTATTTAAATACATAACTGTGAGTGATTGCTTAGGCATTGGTTACGACTATCTGTCCTTGCCCCAGGGACAGAACTGACTTCCGGATTCCAGCGGAAGCCAGTCAGGGAAAACAATATTGGGGAGAAATGAAGCTGGGCACCAGACCCTCGCCTCTCCCCGCATGCTCCCAGAGGCTTGCGCGGCCCAAGCCCGATGCCAGGGGCTTGGACAAAAGCATGGCAAGCCCCTGGATTCCTTTAACGGAATTCCCTTGCAACACCAGCATTGGAGGGGTAGGCACTTACCCCTCCACCAACCAATTTTTTAACCAATGCCTAACCGCAAACCTTACAAGTTGTGATGATTTGCTAAGCAGTAGGCAAAAACCAAATGGCAACAGCCAATCAGCCAAATGGACAAAATTCTTACCAGGCCCCTGCCCCAAAAGCAGATGACCCCATGACAGGCATAGCAAGGTCAAGCGCAAAATCCCTAATTCAGGGAGGGTGGTGCATGCAGCAAAAGAGAATGCCCAAAGCTGTGTGCCCAATATTTAAAACCTTTGAGCCCAACCCATAAATTGGCAACATCAAAATCTTCCCAGAAACTCTAGTTCCCAATCACAGCCTGTGGCCATCCAAATGGATCTGCCCAGCAACAGTAGGGTGGCCTGCTAGACCCCACCGCAAGACGTGCTCTCTATTAAGGAGAACACGCTTTGTGGAAACAGGGCCCCCGAAAGCACAGCATCCATTAATTTAGAACCAAACATTTCAGAACTCTATATTTGAGCAGGGCTGTGCAAAAATAGTCAACATGTTTTTTTGCATTTGCATGCTATTCTGCGTTGTTATCAAGGAGCCCTTTTTTCATGGTTACTCAGAAATAAGTCTAACTGCATGGCAGAAGAGTGTGTAGAGGACTGCAGGCCTTTAAAATGTAAGCTGGATGTCCAAGGGAAGGAGCTTTGAACATCCTAGAAGGGAGCACCCCATTCGATCCTTGGAGCTAGTGGCGCTGCAGTGCACACAATCCTTATATAAATATTTTATTAAGTTTTCACAATAAAAAAGCATACAAAGACAAAGAAAATACAAAATCACAAAAAACAATACAATACAAAAATACAAAGATTAAACACATCAAAAGAAAAAGAAAAAAGAGATAAAAACACATATAGTAACAAAAAACAAAGATTCCCTCTTTCTTAATTTCTCATCTTCAATTAACTTATTTTCCCGACTTCCTCACGTCTCCCATTCTTGTATCCCTTTTTTAAAAATTAATTCAGCAAATTCATGTCCAATTAATTTATCTGTTATTAATCCAATCTTACATTTTACTTTGTTGCTAAAGCCCCTGCGATTCATTTCAATGTCCTCAACATTCAAAGATTTTACAGTATTTCTGCAAATAAATCTTAAATTTCTTCCAATCTTCCTCCACCGACTCCTCTCCCTAGTCTTGGATTCTGCCAGTCATTTCCGCCATCTCCATATAATCTATTAGTTGCATCTGCCAATCTTCCAAGGTGGGTAGATCTTGTGTCTTCCAATGCTTTGCGATGAGAATTCTTGCTGCTGCTGTAGCATACATAAAAAAGGTTCTATCCTTCTTTAAGTGCACACAATCCTTATGCCTATTTGTGAGGGTAAAAGTAATAGCCATTTGGATTGGCATTTTCTGGAACTTGTTCTAGAGCCTTCCCTTTTTGCTTCTGCCTCTTTCCTTGCATGCAGGAATCAATTTGTGTGTGGGTCTGTGTGCTTGCACACTGGCTAGTGTTGCCCAGCACTGCGTGACTGCAGTCTCTTGCTCAAGACTCTAGACTTTAAGACTGAGAGTTTAATAATAATAATAATAATAATAATAATAATAATAATAATTTATTTATATCCACCCATCTGCCTGGGTTTCCCCAGTCACTCTGGGCGGCATTCAGCAGAATATTAAAACACAATAATCTATTAAACATTAAAAGCTTCCCTAAACAAGTTTGTCACTTGCTGTCCCTATCTTCATATTCTCCCTATCTTCACACACTGGGTACAGTTGCAGCAAGAGGAGCAATGATAACAAATGGTCTACAGGAGGCATAAGGGACGCAGGTGGCGCTGTGGGTTAAACCACAGAGCCTAGGACTTGCCGATCAGAAGGTTGGTGGTTCGAATCCCCGCGACGGGGTGAGCTCCTGTTGCTCGGTCCCTGCTCCTAGCAGTTCAAAAGCACGTCAAAGTGCAAGTAGATAAATAGGTACCGCTCCGGCGGGAAGGTAAACGGTGTTTCCATGCACTGCTCTGTTTCGCCAGAAGCGGCTTAGTCATGCTGGCCACATGACCTGGAAGCTGTACGCCGGCTCCCTCGGCCAATAAATTGAGATGAGCACCACACCCTTTTCCTTTTTACAGCAGGCATATCCAACTTCCAAGAGACTGTGATCTACTCCCACTATAAAAAAAACTGATAGTGATCTACCAACTGGATAGACCAGAGTTGTTGAACTTTTTTGGGGGATGATTTTTTTTTGGGGGGGGATCAATCAGGGTCCAACAATCGACCAGGATCAACCACCCCACAATCGGCCGGTAGATCACAACCCACCGGTTGGACATCCCTGGTCTATAGCTCTGCAGGAGCCCAACAGTACTTGAACTTCTTCCATCTTAGAGCTTTCTCTGACGTGGGCTGAAATGCAGCCCAGCTCCGCCAAGTTCCAACAGCTGGGTGGGTGAGATGCGAGTGGTGATTTGGGAGGAATGACAAGCCAGGAGAGGCAACAGCCGTAAGGCACAACTTAGCAGTGGTGGCTGGGAGGGTGAGCAGTGGTCCAGTGGCAGTGGCAAACCTTTGGGGACAGGGCTAGGTGTGTGTGCTCAATCTTCCATCCTCAAAACCTGCTGCCTGAGACAAAAGCTTTCGTTAAATTCCAGTGCCAAAGATGTGACTGGCAGGACTAAGCAGATGACAGCAGCAGTGATAGCAGCCAAGTCTGAGAAAAACCAGTTATGGTCATGTTCAGCTACCTTCTGATGATGGGGCATTCTAAGCATTAGTAAATCTGGAGGGGTTGATGAACCTCAGGGGTTCTAGCACTGCCAAGCCCAAATGCTCAAGCATTCATTTGTTACATTTTCCACCCCTCCAGCTATCACAATATTGCCTTAAAAACTAATGAAATTTCAGCTAGGCAGTTGCAATTTTCTAAAATGTTATTAAGCTGTTCTCCACAAAGATGTAACTTGGAGTTTTGCATGTACCATTTAAAGTCTGTACAACTGGCATACTTTACAGTGGGATGAGATTTTTAAATATATAATAGTTTAATGACTGGGCAAGTTATGTGTTCTTTCTCCCTGGAACAGTTATGTGACTTGAATGTGTGTGATCAGGTTTTTGCCATTGTGCTGGAACTAAATAATGTTTCTGTGAAAAAGCCACCATCTTGTGGTACCAACAGCCACAATGTTAATAGTTTCTAGCTAAAACCTTCCACCACCACACATACCACAAGGAGTTTTTGCTGTGTATTGCTTCAGTTCTTGAAAAACAAGGCAAAAGCAGTACAACACCAAGATGACTTTCCTTGTTCCAAGTACTCTAGTATTCTCTTGGGCCTTGGCAAAACAAGGTGAAGGCATTTATTACCTGTGTGTAGATGTAATATTTGCTGCTGTAAACTTTGTAAAAATGATGTCACAGGAGACTGAAGCGTGGAACAAACTTTACACTGTGCAACAATTATAATAAAATAAAAATGCTCAGTTTAATAGAAGAAGACACTTAGAAATTCATTCATGCATCGAAACACATGAAAATTGTAAGTTAATACACCTGTCACCCAGCTTGACCTCTGTGTCATGTAAGCAGTAAACACATTTTACAGTCTCATATATTGCGCTCTCTTACAACTTAGCTTCCATAACCTCTGTTTCCCGTGGTCTTTGAACCCCAATTCAGTTTTGTAGCTTTCAGTGGGATGTAGTCATAACTTTCTTTTGCTGGATTGTTTTCTCCCCAACACACATTCATATTTTAATGAAAAGCTCTTCTTTGAATTCTACTTTAACTAAGATGATAGTTTATGAACAACTAGCATGCACTATAGAAGTGTTTGGAGAGGCTTCATAAATACTCTGAGAATGATAGATGCTGTACATTTACGGAAGTTAGGCAACTGTGGACCTAGTCAGCAGTCCGAATGGAAGACCACTTGGAGCTTTCTGTCAAAGGAGGATATGCGTACAATAAAAATTAGAAACCTTTACATTCCTGGAGGTTTTATAGACCTGATGAGGAGCTGAGAGTTTTTGAACAGGGTAACTGGGTGTGCTTTTAAACTGGTCTAACATGGCAAAGGAAGCACCATATTTTTTGCTCTATAAGACGCACCCAACCATAAGACGCACCTAGTTTTAGAAAAGGAGAACAAGAAAAAAAATATTCTCTCCCTCTCTGCGCAGCGCCTCTCCAGCAAAGCGGCAGGAGAAACGGAGCCCCTTCCATTTCTCCTCCCGCTTCCCTGAAGGGGTGCTGCGCAGCTTTCCCTCTCTGTGCAGTGCTCTCTCTGCGCACTGTGCTCAGGAGGCTTTGCGTGGCTATCGCTGAAGCCAGGAGAGCGAGAGGGATTGGTGCGCACCGATCCCTCTCACTCTCCTGGCTTCAGCGATAGCTGCTCAGCCTGCATTCGCTCCATAAGACGCACACACATTTCCCCTTACTTTTTAGGAGGGGGAAAGTGCGTCTTATAGAGAGAGAAAAAAACGATATCTTAATAATGGAAAAGAAGAGTTGGGACGTTTACACTGTGCTGTTCACCCACTCCTTTACTCACCTGCTCCTTGAATGAGATATTCTGTAGATACCTAAATTGAAAGAGCTGAGGCAAAGTTTTCTTGGCATTTGTGTGGCCTTGCATTTTTATGATGGAAATCACTTTGTGTGTTTCAGGAGATTTCTTCCTGTGTATTTTTACATGCCACCCCTATTGCTGAGCTGTGTGAGATTCCAGAGGTCCTAGGAGCTGACCCAGGGGTTGTCCTTCAGAAATTAGGCACAGCAGAGACTGGAGTGTCTTTATGATATATGGCTTTATTTACATATCAATGCAACCTGCACCTAGATGGATGGATTGCCGGAAGGTGCAGTCTTCCAGTGTCTCCTGAGACAGAGGGATGCCAGCCAATCTAGATGGAGGGATTACAGAGCATTAACATCGAATAAGGGTTTGACTTCCCCCTTAAGGGCAGCTTTGGACAGCAAAAAGCCATCCTCTGTGTCTCTTAGTTCTAGCCAGTCATCTCCAGATCACATAGAGTTCTGCCCGTCCTTCTCCTTTTTGCTGCTAAGCAACTCCAGGGACCTCCCCTTAGCCTATGCCATCCAGATCTGAAACACAAAACCTGGCCTTTGTCTGCTACCATGGGCCTTTGCCTCTGCTACTCACTCACAGCTGGGCAGGATCAGAGGCAGAGTTAAGGAAGCATGGCCAGTTCCGCCACACTGGGCACCAAGCCTAGGGGGCGCTGCAGGGCATCGCAACTATGAGTGTAGCGAAATTGAGGAGAGCGGAAGGTGAGGGGCTCCACGCCTTTGCTGGCCGACAATATTTGAATTGCCACTTATTCTTAAGGGCTCTTTGTTCTTGCTAAGGCAACTTCCTGAGCACAGAAAAATGGTTAGTCTTTATTTTTGGAATTGCCAGATTTAGCGTCTGGCAGCTTCCTTTCATACTCCAAGCATTGATTTATTTGTGACATTTAGTAAATCTAAGAATTTAGGAGGCTCTGACCACCCCCAAATGCTCATAACCTACAAACTAGCTCCCATCTAGCTCCACCCCAAACTCATAACAGTATTCTTCGCAATCCTGCCTTTTTTTCTTCCTCTTAAAATAATGTACAGTGGTACTTCAGGTTAAGTACTTAGTTCTGGAGGTCTGTTCTTAACCTGAAACTGTTCTTAACCTGAAGCACCACTTTAGCTAATGGGCCGCCGCTGCACGGTTTCTGTTCTCATCCTGAAGCAAAGTTCTTAACCTGAGGCAACATTTCTGGGTTAGCAGAGTCTGTAACCTGAAGCGTATGTAACTCGACATACCACTGTATATTGTTTTAGCAAAAATCCTTTTTTTTCCTATTGCTGGGAGTAAAGGATTGCTGTCTCCATTTAGTTTAATTTACAGGGAAGGAGTGATGTGATGATCAGTGAATAGGAGCAATTAATTGAAGTGAGAGTGGTGGATGCAGATACATTTTAAATTTTATTTGGATGTTTAAATATATATTAATTATAACAGGGATAGGAAACCCATAGTCTTCCAGATATTGTTAGACTTCAGCTCACACCAGTCTCAGCCAGGCTGGCCAGTGGTCACGGAAGATTGTGTTATAGAATTGTGGTCCAACAACAGTCACAGGTTTCCTGTCCATGAATTAGAGAGGGTTTCCATCTCTCAGGTGTTGGTGTTATGCCCACCCTAAAATGGGTATGTATTTTCTTAGGGAACAAATTTGGAACCTTTTGCAATCAAAGCATGTGCTCTACCACAGAGCCCTTCTTCTTAACGTGTGCAGCCAGAATAATCCATTAATCAACATGTGTGCTGTCAAATTGCCAGTTTGAAGGGATTTCTGACATTCTAGGTAGGCTTCTAAATGTGACTGCATGGAAGAAAGCAGGTGCGCACCAACACAAAACGAAAATGCACAGGGGTGTTGCACCAGGGTGCACAATGCATGTGGATTAGAAGGCATTTTATAGCAGCATGTGCTGTGTGTGCATATTGTACTAGGCCCCAACAGAATTTCTGCGTTCCCATAAAAAGAAACCTCCTGGATCTAGCCCTGATTTGTTTCCAAATCTATCTAAAAATCTATATCTAAAAAATGTTAAAATTCCATTGACTGGAAAGCGGATGGCTCTAGCATTCACCGTCAGTGTTCGTCCACTTAGAGCTTTTAAATTTTCCCTGCCATAGAATTGCTGTGATATTTTGTATAATAATAATAATAATAATAATAATAATAATAATAATAATAATAATAATAAATTATTTATACCCCTCCCATCTGGCTGAGTTTCCCCAACCACTCTGGGCGGCTCCCAATCAAGTGTTAAAAACAGTACAGCGTTAAATATTAAAAACTTCCCTGAACAGGGCTGCCTTCAGATGTCTTTTAAAGATAGGATAGCTGCTTATTTCCTTCACATTTGAAGGGAGGGTGTTCCACAGGGTAGGCGCCACTACCGAGAAGGCCCTCTGTCTGGTTCCCTGTAACCTCACTTCTCACAATGAGGGAACTGCCAGAAGGCCCTCAGCGCTGGGTCTCAGTGTCTGGGCTGAATGATGGGGGTGAAGACGCTCCTTCAGGTATACTGGACCGAGGCCGTTTAGGGCTTTAAAGGTCAACACCAACACTTTGAATCGTGCTCGGAAACGTACTGGGAGCCAATGCAGATCTCTCAGAACCGGTGTTATGTGGTCCCGGCGGCCACTCCCAGTCACCAGTCTAGCTGCCGCATTCTGGACTAATTGCAGTTTCCTTCAAAGGTTGCCCCACGTAGAGCAAGTGTATTGCTTGAAGCACTTTCAACAATGATAAGCAGCATAAAGCGTGTTCTACTTCATGGAGAGCACGTGTTGCATTGGGGCAAACAAGAAATCCCTCTGTTGCTGGGCAGGTTAGTTTGGGTGGCCACAAATCTTATTGAGCACCTCTTGGTCACTGGGGAGAATTTGATGTTGCAATTTATGATTGACGGCCAAGGGGATATTTATTCCCTGCGTGCAAGTGTTGAGCTGCCTCTTTTCGCTGCACGCATCGGATCACCCGCCCACCCTCCGTATATTTAGGGCTGTTTGCGTTGACCTTGCTATGCCTGTTTTGGGGTCGTCTGCTTTGGAGCAGGGGCCTGGTAGGAATGTTTCCATTTGGCTGATTGGGTGGTTAGGCATTGGTTAATTTTGCTTGGTGGAGGGGATGTGGTTGGCTGTGCTTGCCCCTCCAGTGCTGCTGCTGCAAGGGTATTCCGGTAAAGGAATCCAGGGGCTTGCCATGCTCTTGTCCGAATCCCTGGTAAGGGGCTTGGGCCGCGCAAACCCCGGGAGCATTTGGGGAGAGGTGAGGGACTGGCACCCAGCTCTGTTCTCTCCCCAAAATGTTTTCCCTTTTTGACTTTTGCAGGCTTGCGGATGTCAGTTCTGTTCCTACCTCCAGGTGGGAACAGATAGTCGCGAACCAATGCCTAAGCAACCACTCCCATTCTGCAATCAATATAGTTGTGGCCAAAAAATTATGCCAAAAACCTTAAACAAAAATTCTGTGTGAATTGTGTTTTATTTGAGGGTGTCTTGGGGACCTCGACACGCAATTAAGAGATCTTGTCTATAATTTCTGTTTCTTTACATTTTTTAAAAAATCTGCATATATGCATATATGCAAATTGTCCTCTTGTCTGAAACCATTTTAGTCTATGCTGTCAATAATCTGTAGATTAAAAATGTAACGAACAGTTGCATTTTTTAAAAACAAAAACAAACACCATGAACTTCCAAGCCACTCGCCACTTCCAATTCACGTCCCTGCTTCCAGTCCTTTCTGTTTTGTGCCGGGAAAGAGGCAAGCTGAGAGGCTCTGGTCCCCGTTCCCCCAGGGAATTGTGACACATTTTCTTATACCTTAGACCATACTGAGTTTGCCTAGTCAGATTTCATTTGCAGGGCTAGATTGTGTAGGCAGCCAAGATTTAAAATCGAAAGGTGAAAAAGAAAGCACCATGGTGGATTTAAATCAGCAGCCACAGTTCAATTCATTTATATACTTTCCTTCTCCCCACCCACTCAAATACACCCAAGCTCTTCGTGTAAAGAGATTTATCCCCCTACCCCACCCCACAAAAAAACCCAGGACCTCCACATAACAGGGGCAACACCATTTTAAAGTTCAGTGGGAAAGAGGCAAAATGTTCTGCAAAGTCTAAAGGGCAGTTCTTCATGATTAAAAAGCAAAGCAAAGCAGTGCATTTTGAAAGCACCTGTTGTTGCTACCTTTTTAGCCCTTATAATAGCTATATCAATGCAGGTCACTCATACCTTTCTAAGCAAAGGGATTTGCTGTAGCCTCATTTTTTTTTAAGCAAAGGGGTCTTTAATAACCAGCCAGATAGTACTGGCACCTTCACCTGCATATGATAAGACTATCATTTTGATCAGTGACTCCATGGGTGACCTGATTCATCAGCTGTTACCCATAACTTCTTTTTGGTACTCAATTTCCACTTCCCTTCTGTTCATAGCTGTCAACTTACAGATTTGAAAATAAGGGACCAGCAGCCAAAATAAGGGGCCTGCAGCCTCACCTGTTCCAGGCACTCCAGTCTTCCTGTCCTCCTGCAGTCTGGTCAAACTCATGCTGGTAGCTTTGAGAACACTGGCCAACCAACTTTGTAACCAGAGGTTCAACTGAATAGAATCTGAATCACATGCACCACAAGGCCTATACAGCCTCAACTTAAGATGGCTCCCCGGCCTGGCTTTGCACTGCAAAGTTTGCAGCAGCACGTGCAACAAAATGGTGTCCAGCATTCAAAAACCCCCTCAGCTTGCAGTAACTAGCCACACACAAGGCATGCAAGCCCCCCCCCCCCAGTCTTTCTTAGACTTCTTATTGGGTGAGCAACACAGCCAAGCAACACAGTTAGAGCTTCCCTCCTCCCTGGCCGGCAGGGAGGAAGGGAGAGGAGCTGCTTCCTTCGAAATTTAAGGGACATCACTTAAGGGACATTTAAGGGACATCCATCAATAAGGGACAGCAGCGGGACATGGCTCTGGAGTAAGGGACTGTCCCTTCAAATAAGGGACACTTGACAGCTATGCTTCTGTTCCTTTTCCCACATGCACCTTCTTCTTCTTCTTCTTCTTCTTCTTCTTCTTCTTCTTCTTCTCCTTCTCCTTCTCCTTCTCCTTCTCCTTCTCCTTCTCCTTCTCCTTCTCCTTCTTCGTCATTATTTACCATAGCAGGCTGTGGGGCATCTATTTTGTTATTTGGCTGTTTCTGTTTTATAAGAAGATGAATGAAAATAATCATCGTTGTCATCAAAGGAAAAGGGATGTGTGCTCTTGGCGTGCTGACTAGTACATTGGTTCGCTTATCGGTTTATAGCAATGGTCACTCAGTGTATAGAAGCAGTGAGAAAAAGAGTTCCTTCTGAGAAATGAGCACGTTCTTGAAACCAAGGAGAGACTGGTGGCTGCACTTTCGGAAAGGCATGCAATGCACGTTTTCCTATAAAGTATGCAACTTGGAGGCACAGCATTAACTGCCAGAAAGAACACCTACCAAATCCTCAGCATCATTTCTGTATCATCCTAACATGTTCCAAGCCAGTGTTTCTCAAATTCTGAGCAGCTGAGGCACACTTTTTTTCTGAATAAGAATTGGAGGCATGCCTCACTTTGAGAAGTATTTCTCCAACATGTAAGAACATAACATGGTAGTGTACAAAAAATAAGGGTCGTCTTCTACTCTGGGAAGCATTCTCTATAGTGGCATTCCTGTCTATACAATGCCCTCCTGTCACAATTTCAGCTAGTTTTAGGCACCTCACAAAGCCATTTTGTTTATTTAGGCCTGTAGTTTTCTTTTTTTAAAGTATTTTTTATTAAACACTTCCAACATAACAAATTATCAATCCAAATAATCAAATACAATATTTTCTCCCTTTTTAACTGGGTTCCTGAGTCCCTCAGGGCTGCCGCAAAAAGAATGTATTTGGTCAAGGTATTTGGATAGTTGACTGAAGAAGATGTTTTGTCGTTCTTTCAGTACTGAGATGTAAATTTGATTTATTGTTGATTTTTAAAGATTGTTTTAGTTTATTATGTATTGTGTATAGGCTGTACCCTGCTCTTGGATTGATTTTTAATGAAGAGCAAGTTATAAATTACCTAAATAAATAAGCAATTAACACGATGCAGCCTCAGTGGGGTGAAGTACCAATATTTTCAATGTGTTTCTCCTGTTTTGCACAGATGTGAAACGATGGGCTTTTTCTGTGTGGTTTGTTCTTTTTCTGTTTTCCCATTGTAGCCTCAATCCACCCATGACTCACAAAAATTTAAGGAAAGAAACTCAGTCATGAGCACTCAAATTCCACCCCTACCCCCCCCGGAACCCTTACCAGAATGAGACTTCCCTTTCTGCTTACATCATCGGCCACTGTAGCCATGGCAACCTCCCCACTCTGTACTTGGCAGGGTCTTCTGTTTTGTTGATGACTTGCATTGATGGGTTTTAATGACTGGCCATTTCAGCCTGTGCTTCTTAATGGTTTATCTCAGGCTAGCTGTGTCAAAAAAGCATAGACATCACCTTGCCAACAAAGGTCTGTATAGTTAAAGCCATGGTTTTCCCGGTAGTGATGTATGGAAGTGAGAGCTGGACCATAAAGAAGGCTGATCGCCAAAGAATTGATGCTTTTGAATTATGGTGCTGGAGGAGACTCTTGAGAGCCCCATGGACTGCAAGAAGATCAAACGCATCCATTCTTAAGGAAATCAGCCCTGAGTGCTCACTGGAAGGACAGATCGTGAAGCTGAGGCTCCAATACTTTGGCACCTCATGAGAAGAGAAGACTCCCTGGAAAAGACCCTGATGTTGGGAAAGATGGAGGGCACAAGGAGAAGGGGACGACAGAGGATGAGATGGTTGGACAGTGTTCTCGAAGCTACAAACATGAGTCTGACCAAACTGCGGGAGGCAGTGGAAGACAGGAGTGCCTGGCGTGCTCTGGTCCATGGGGTCACGAAGAGTCGGACACGACTAAATGACTAAACAACAACAATAACAAGCTGTGTCAAACTGGCACGGCTTGTTATCCTAAACTCAACCCAGCAATGTTTGGCACAGTTTTAGTTGAACCGTTATCAATTCTAACTTTTACCAGTTTCAGGAATGGCGGTGGTGACTTGCACCCACAGACTCTGGTACCCAAAACATGTAATGCTGGAAACAGAAGGCATAAATATCACCTCACCATGTACACCGTCTCCTGATCAAAACCAGGCATTTCCCAGCTTACTACTGTATTTCTTTCTAACACCTCACTCCAGGCACGGTGCTGCTAATTGCACAATTAAAAATAGCATCTAATTTGTGGTGGAATCTCTTCTTCTGTATCCTTCCTTATGGCGTTTCTTTGGAGTAAAGCTTCACCCACTTTATCCATTTGAGGACTAAGAGCTCCCTCCTCTGTAACTGTTGTAGTAGCCATTTTAGGTTCAGCTTGAGGTGAAAGACTAGCTTGCTCGCCAATGGCAAAAGATAATATTTTAGTGTTTTTTGCCTTATCTGCCGGCACCTTGGCACTTAAAGGGCTTGGTCTTGCCTTTTGAGCCCAGAAAATTGCTCTTTAGGATGTGGTCTATTGTAAGGCTACCAGATTTTTTTCAGTGAATCCAGGGACACTTTTCAGTTTCAATGGATTTTGTATAGGGACTGGTTTGTAAATCCAGGGACGTCTGGTAACCTTAGTCTAGTGTGCATCTTACCAGTAGTGGAAGGGAATACAACACTTAAACATCCATCCTAGTTGAAAACATCGTTGATGAATGCCCCCCCCCCCCGCTGTCAGTTTAAACAAAATCTCTCCTTCCTATTATCACAGGTAGTTAGAAATGACCATATGGTGTATAATACCTCACCTTCAATCTGGCACAATACCTTTTGCATTCATTTTCTGACCAGGCATTGACAGAATAATTATTCATATTATAAATCTTGTTTTCCTATAGGCTGTCATATTTGAACCGCATGGTACCATATTTTTCACTCTATAAGACGCACCAGACCACAAGACGCACCTAGTTTTTGGAGGAGGAAAAAAAGAAGAAGAAAATATTCTGAATCTCAGAAGCCAGAACAGCAAGAGGGATCGCTGCGCAGTGAAAGCAGCAATCCCTCTTGCTGTTCTGGCTTCTGTGATAGCTGTGCAGCCTGCATTCGCTCCATAAGACGCACACACATCTCTCCTTACTTTTCAGGAGGGAAAAAGTGAGTCTTATAAAGCAAAAAATACGGTAATTTGTGTGTGTTGGACAGTATCTTTTCCTGGGTATAATTTCAACTCAGTTGCACGTGTTACTTCCTATGCATCAAGATTGGCATTTCACAGCTAATATTGGCTCTTTCCTAAAATATATTTGAAGTAGTCTAACATAAGTTAACATCTTTCTTATAAATACTTATATATCAAATGAAAAAAACAACACACCACAACTCTCTCACCCCTCTCTCCCTTTTGAAATCAAGTGCAAATGTATTGCTTTAGCTTCAAAGGGGAAAATTCAGCATGATAGACTACCTATTAATTCTGGGGATTATGTTTAGGCTGCAGCTTGTGGGATTTATATTTGAACTAGAAATATATCTCTTTTCTTTGGGATTTTTTAATAAATAACCCCACCCCCATATATATTTAAAATGATAGGCTTCGTCCATAGTCACCTTGATTTCCCCTCCCCCCAATGGTCCTATTGATACATTTTTAAAAATCATATGATTTGAATGGCTGTGAATTGCACCCATTGTGCAATGGCAAGGTGGAACCGAAAACCTGTTTAAATTAATGGAACAATTCCCACCAACTTCCAAGTGCTCTTAAGCAAGCCTAATGAATGAAAATGTGAGCAGTTTTATTTTTCCTTACAGCACTACTATTTATGTAGTAATAATAATGACTATTAACCTACATTATTTTTTCGATAGCTCCGTGAGCTTTAATAAAATACTGGTTGTAATTTGGTTTGATATTTTTATGCCACCATAATGAATTTGTTTGTTATTCATTGTAGCACCACTCTCTGCACATAAATCAATTTTGCTTAGTATTCAGCTCAGATAACACACATGTATTTCTAGAGGTTTTCTGGGGGTGGGGGGGGAGAGCTGCATATATTAATAAAACATAAGCAAAACCCAGTGTTTTAGATGCAATTAGAAAATACCAGACAATCTTTCTCTAGAATTTGTTTCTTGTTTTGAACAGATCCTGTTGAAAACTTAGAATCTGTATTCTGCTCTGGTCAGACCTCACCTGGAGTACTGTGTCCAGTTCTGGGCACCACAATTCAAGAAGGACACTGGCAAACTGGAACGTGTCCAGAGGAGGGCAATCAAAATGGTCAAAGGCCTGGAAACGATGCCTTATGAGGAACGGCTAAGGGAGCTGGGCATGTTTAGCCTGGAGAAGAGGAGGTTAAGGGGTGATATGATAGCCATGTTCAAATATATAAAAGGATGTCACATAGAGGAGGGAGAAAGGTTGTTTTCTGCTGCTCCAGAGAAGCGGACACGGAGCAATGGATCCAAACTACAAGAAAGAAGGTTCCACCTAAACATTAGGAAGAACTTCCTGACAGTAAGAGCTGTTTGACAGTGGAATTTGCTGCCAAGGAGTGTGGTGGAGTCTCCTACTTTGGAGGTCTTTAAGCAGAGGCTTGACAATCATATGTCAGGAGTGCTCTGATGGTGTTTCCTGCTTGGCAGGGGGTTGGACTCGATGGCCCTTGTGGTCTCTTCCAACTCTATGATTCTATGATTCTACTGAACTTTCTTGATAGTAGGGATAGTAGGGAGATGACTGCAATTTATGACAGGCAAGACCAGCTCTGCACACAGTGTTATATTGCACCCTCATGGGAACCATGCCATTGGGGACCAAACACTTTCAAGGTGCTGTACGCACTGCAATGTTGTTTCCAAGTGTGCATAATCATAATGATAAATTTTATTTATATCCTGCCCTCCCCAGCCGAAGCCGGGCTCAGGGCAGCTAACAACAATAAAATAATACAACATTCTAAAGTCATTTCATTATTAAATTAATTCAAATCAAATTGATGGCAACCATTGGGCTAGAGTTCTGTGAAGATTGCCAAAGGAGGGAGTCAGGCTGTGCCCTGGCCAAAGGCATGGTGGAACAGCTCTGTCTTGCAGGCCCTGTGGAAAGATGTCAAGTCCCGCAGGGCCCTAGTCTCTTGTGGCAGAGCGTTCCACCAGATCGGAGCCACAGCTGAAAAAGCCCTGGCTCTGGCTGAGCCCAGCCTAACCTCTCTGTGGCCCGAGACCTTCAGGATGCTTTTATTTGAAGACCGTAAGTTTCTCTGTGGGACATACCAGGAGAGGCGGTCCCGTAGGTACGAGGGTCCTAGGCTGTATAGGGCTCTAAAGGTTAAAACCAGCACCTTAAACCTGATCCTGTACTCCACCAGGAGCCAGTGCAGCTGGTATAGTGAATGTGTGAACAGAAGCTCTTCATTTAATGAGTGCACTGGGGACACCACTTGATTGTGGTCCAGTCTGCCTTCATCCTCTGTCACTTCAATATCTTGAATGAAGGGCATCTCCCTAATTGTTTATGCTGTTCTTTGGAACATTTGACCTTTTTGGTGTTGACCTTTAAAGCCCTAAACAGTTCAGGACTCCTGGAGCTAAAGAACAGTCTTTTGCATGTTCAGACCCAGAAACCTTCCCCCTAAATAAATTCACACTTGACTCAAATTTTTGGTTTGGTTTTTGGCAGAATTTAGGCCACAACTTTATTGATTACAGAAAGTGACTGGTTGCATAGGCTCTGGTTCGACTAGCTCCCTGCACCGTTGCAGGTAGCACTGACCCAGGGTTCCAGCATAGGTCAGCCAAGGGTCAACACCTGGATAAGCGGAAAGCTGGGAGTGGGCTAACTCCGCCACCCGAATGTCCCCCTGGACTCAGGCACTGGCACAACCCCCTTTCAGGGGTTGACCAAACCATCAAGTCCCTGGATTCCTTTAACGGAATACCCTTTGCATAGGGATGGCGAGAGCGTTCTCCCATCCCTATCACCTGAACCAGAGCCTATCCACAACCTTACGAGTTGTGACTATTTGCTACGCAACAGGCGAAACCCAACTGGCAACAGCCAATCAGCCAAGTGGGGAAAATTCCTGCTGTGCCCCTGTCCCAATGACAGATGACACACAACGGCATAGCAAGGTCAAGCGCAAAATCCTAAAAGTAGGGAGAGGTGGCGGGTGTTCCAAATGCATGCGCCGAAAGAGGAAGCGCTGGGTCACGTGCATGGGCATAAATAGGTCCCTCAAACCATTTGGACTGTGTCCCATTGGCCAGATTGCACCCAGCTTCGAAGGACCTACCAACCGGGTGTTGTGGCTGACCAATAGTACCCACCCACAATACAGGGTGTCGGTTGTCCAGGTCTCACCGCAATACATGCCCTCTTTAAGGGAGGACCCAGTTTCCCATATGAACCTGTCCAGACACTGCATTTATTATCTGAGGACCTTCTCTGTGTCCCACCTCCAAAAGAAGCACAGACAGTGATGATCAGAGACCGACCCTCCTCTTTAAAAGCCCCCTTGAAACACTCCCCTTTGTCACCTTTTCTGTCATTTTGGCACCATATAAAAACTTCTTTCTTCTCCCAGGTACACCGATAGGGCAGTTATCAATCCGGATTGAGTGTGTGTTTTTATAGCTGTTACTTTATTGATACTATGCATGGCTCAACAAGTTTTTATTATGCTTTCTTGTATTATGTACATTGTAAATTGCTTTGAGCCTTTTTTGGGGGGGGAGTGTAAAGTGATATACATGGGACGCGGGTGGCGCTGTGGGTTAAACCACAGAGCCTAGGACTTGCCGATCAGAAGGTTGGTGGTTCGAATCCCTGCGGCGAGGTGAGCTCCTGTTGCTCGGTCCCTGCTCCTGCCAACCTAGCAGTTCGAAAGCACGTCAAAGTGCAAGTGGATAAATAGGTACCACTCTGGCGGGAAGGTAAACGGCATTTCCATGAGCTGCTCTGGTTTGCCAGAAGCGGATTAGTCATGCTGGCCACATGACCCGGAAGCAAGATGAGTGCTGCAACCCCAGAGTCGGTCACGACTGGACCTAATGGTCAGGGGTCCCTTTACCTTTACCTTTTAAAGTGATGTACAAGTCTAAATCAAATCAAAATGGATGGGAGCCATTGACGACCAAACTAGGCCCCATTTGTGTGGCCCCGTCTCTTCATCTGCATATTCTTGACCTGGGTTCAGCTTCTTCTTTTGATGCTTGGGCCCTGGGAGACTGGGGAGGATTGAACCCTGTGTGTTTCTGAGAGTGTGTGTGTGCATAAGAGAGGCACACAGAGAGCATTTGCTTTATGGTTACAAGTTGCAATGATGGCTGAACCTTTTCTCACACTGTGGGAAGAAAAGAACTATTACATTCCAGAGCATATGCCACCATTTCCCCCTTGTTAGCTGTGCTCTTATTTCCACTTGTAGCTAACACTGATCTACAGTGACACTTAGTGAAAGCAGCACGATGGCATCAAAACTGTAATCTTCTTTGACGCTGATGCCTCTTGTTGGGAATACAACTCATGGCTTTCTTGGCACGTTAACCAAATACTGAAGTGGTTTTAAGAATCACAAAGACTGCTAGGATTTTAATGGTAAAAAAGAGTCTGTGATTAACTGAACTTTAAAAGCCCTGACAAGCACAACCTGATCTTGAAATCCTGTTACTCACAGGCTTTAACCATGTGCGGATAGATGCCTAATATTCAAAGTGGAAGTAGAGCAAAACCCAGCTTTGCTGGAAGACCTCACTAATTAGAAAGAGGCATAATTATTCTATGTAATAAGCGTGAAATTTCTGTGTCCCCCCCCCACCCAGCCCCCTTCTCTAGACTTTTTCTGTACAGGTTGTGTCCATGTTCTCTGACATACTCAACAGGGGTTAATGCATAGCTGTCAACCTTCCCATTTTTGCGGGAAATTCCCTTAATCCAGCGCCATTTCCCACTGCTTCCCACTGCTATCCCGGATTGTTAGATATCCTGTAGACTGTCCCCGGGACAGGTGAGACTGCCGATCCCTTATTTTCAGATCTAAAAGTTGACAGCTATGGGTTAATGTGTAATTAGGAGGACTGTACATTGGGACCTCAGGTTAAGTACTTAATTCGTTCCGGAGGTCTGTTCTTAACCTGAAACTGTTCTTAACCTGAAGCACCACTTTAGCTAATGGGGCCTCCCGCTGCCGCCACGCCGCCGGAGCACGATTTCTGTTCTTATCCTGAAGCAAAGTTCTTAACCTGAAGCACTATTTCTGGGTTAGCGGAGTGTGTAACCTGAAGCGTATGTAACCTGAGGTACCACAATATGAAAAAGCAAACAAATGAAATCCTTCACAAGGCAGTTCATATTCTTCACCAATGAAAAGGACGTGTGTCCCCCTGCTTCCATGATTTCTTCCGTTCTTGTGATTTCTTTTACAAGCTTTATAATTAGAATGATTAATTTTTGTCCCGGCAGTTATGGAGAAGGGCACAATGGCTGTATCATTAAGGCCTGGCTAGAAATCTACCCAAAATTTTACAGGAATACTCATCCTATGCAAAGGTCAGGGCAGGGCACATGTGGAATATTGGCGACTTTCAGGGTGTGAGCAAATTATCAGCACTTTCAATGGAAGGAGAGGCCTTACCTTTCAAGATGAGGTGCCTGAGTTTTCCTCTCTATTTTTTCCTCGTTAGCAGATGCGCACACACACACACACACACACACACACACACACACACACAGATTTGCTTTTGCACCAGGCAATGGCTAGACTGCCCTGATAAGCCAAAGCAGCATTCACGTCCTAATTTCAAACAAAACGTTTCATGGGTACAATGGTACGTAATGACAAAGGCTTAGTTCTTGTCAGGGCATTGTACTCTGAATGCGGAAGGAATATTGCTGGGCCGCTCCTCGGCTTCTTCAAGTATCTGCAATGTCTTTATGCTGAAAAAAGAGGGGTGAACCCTGACCCTCCTTTCCAGGATGGTTTTGTACCCCAGCTGAAAAGTTTGCAATTTTAGCAAGACTCGCTCTTTAAAGATTGCAGACCCCCTACCCTTTGGGGATAAATGAACCTGTGATGGGGGAGATATTTGGTACTCCTCTCCTCTCATCTCTGTCTCTTTCTCTCACTCCTGGAAAAAACCTGTATCAGCGGTATGGACAGACTGCCCCACAGATGGCTGTCTCAGACCCACAGACCAGCTTGACTAACAGACGTGTTTGCTCAGCGTAATTCTTCACTGTTGCTATTGGCATCCTTCCCTGCCAGAGTAAATGCCGTAAATAATGCACCAGCACAAAAAAAGACAACCCTCCAGAGTTTTAAAACTGTAAAATATGGTAGATGTATTAAGTGAAAATTGCAAATGTGACACAATTAGTAAAAAAAAAAAAAAGTCATTAAAGAAATTACTAATACTAAAAACAAATATGCATTATGGTATACTAGCATATGCCTGGGACCACCCTATTAACAGAAGTACAATACATGGAAATTGTTTTTAAAAATCCCCATACATAACTAAACTGCTAGAGTGGAAAAAAATTAAACTTCCTTCTTCCCCTGACCATAAACAGTCAGTTAACTTTCCTCCTTTCCTCCCTTTCCCCTGTATAGTACTAACAGCTTGCAGGATGCAATCCAAAAATGCACATATTGTCTCTGATACTCTAGTAGTAAACAGACCATTGTCATGGGGGGAATAACACACGGTGTTTAGTAATGAGGTCCATGTTTATTTCTATTGATCCGACACAGTGTTCCTTATAGTATAAAAGTAAGGAACCGGTGTTGTTTATTCCCCCTGCTCCCCAATGTTTGTTTTTAGGAATTGAGTTTGCCCAGCGTCCTACGGCTGGGAGCTGTGGGATATCAGCAGCCTTGGCCTGATATGCTTTTGCTGCCTAAAGCAGAATTCAAGTGGTTCCACCCAACACAGATGGCCATTTGTTCTGATTTAAGGCGAAAGAACAGGTTTTCCATGGGAAGGGAGTGCAGCAAGCTGAAAACCGCTCAGACCTACTGTTTCCAGGTATGGGACAAGTGGAAGTGTGTACAAGACCCAACCAACTCTCTAAACAGCCTTGCTACGTCATTTAGGTGCCAATTTCTGGATTCATCTATCCTTCCCTTCTTAGTGGCATTTGAAACAGGCTGATTCACCCTGTTGCATGACAGGGCTACCCCTGGATATCAGGTGCAGATCAGCCTGTGCACGGATAACTAGTTCTGGCCAAAGAAGGGAAGGCAGCCAGACTGGCAAGTTAGCTTTTTAGCAACAGGTTGTGTGATACCTTTGGGTCAGGTTCATTCCTTAACAGGAAAAGGAAGAGGATTCTACTGCCATGGTGTGATATATTGCCTCCTCTTCTGGGTCTGACCTCTGTAAACACAAAAATGTAACTCTAAATGAATCTTCAGCTATGACACTCAGGTCATATAGTGCACATCAGATACAACAAAGAGCCATCAGAGGAAAGAAATGTCCTTTATTGTAATATTCATTCTGTGTGTGTGTGTGTGTGTGTGTGTGTGTGTGTGTGTGTGTGTACACCAGAGGATATTGATGAGAAGTTACATTTTCCCTTTTAAATCCAGCACTGTTGTGTTTTGACGAAGTCTTCTTTGAATACGATACGTTGTAGAGTCATGAAAGTCTGTCTCCTGGGTTTCTCTGTTGGTTGGCCATTGTGGCCTTCATGGATGGTATATTTATGGTTTTGAGAATGCCGTGTCAGCAAACCTGCTGCATAATGATCCCCATTTCATTGTTATACTGTAAGTGGTTAAAGCCAAGTGTATATGAATATGTAATGTCCTCCTCCAGCTTCATAGCCTCGAAATACATTATACTGGTGAGCTACGGAGGCATTTATTCCAAAGCAAATTCAGGGAGTGATTTAGAAATGCCAATAACAATAATGCAATTACAGTTGCAAAACATCTCAGTTGACCAAACAAATCTTTTCTAAAATGCACCTGCAATATTTCTTTAGCACATTTTAATTAAGCATATATTCAGCATATTTAGTCTGAGACTCAATTAAAGCACCAGGAGCATCAAGGAATGAAATACGGCACTTGGTACTTGGTATTCTTGTTTAAATTCAGTAGTGATTTTGTTCAGAGCTGCTGCAGAGGTACTTAGAAGTCTGGGGCCATATTGGTAAATGCCATTGGTTCCTTTCAATAGCAGTTACCGTCCTTTAGGCTGCAGCTACAAAGCAGAAGAATTGAATAAATGTTAGAAGTTTATACCTTTACAACATCTTTCAAGCACATTATTCTGCCACTTTCTTTTCTCTGTTGATGTCTTAGTTGCCCATTCCCTTTGTTTCCCATGTGTACACACACACACACACACACACACACACACACACACACACACTACCATGTTAGTTTCTTTTGATCTATTTAGAAACAGATCACTGTGCAGTATTTACAGCTCTGCTTTAGTCTCTAGTTTATATATCAAGGTGTCAACATATCTCCCAGCCAAGCAGCAGAACACATAGAGTGAAAGTGACAGTGAGATGAGGTTACAGCGTTCCAACCAGTAAATCACCATGCTGCAGAGAAGCCATAAGACATTGACAACAAGGGGTAGACAGAAGACCATTTTAACCTGCAGCATGCTAGATTAATGACTAGGATTACCGTTTCAGTTATCAGTAGTTAAAACAACTCTTTGTCTGATGATATTTGTCTAAATAGTTACACGGCAGAGAAATACATTCTGCCACAGGCATACTAAAGGAAGCAAAACCAGGGAAACTTATTGTTGTTGTTGTTGTTGTTTAGTTGTTTAGTCGTGTCCGACTCTTCGTGACCCCATGGACCAGAGCACGCCAGGCACTCCTGTCTTCCACTGCCTCCTGCAGTTCGGTCAAACTCATGCTGGTAGCTTCGAGAACACTGTCCAACCATCTCGTCCTCTGTTGTCCCCTTCTCCTTGTGCCCTCCATCTTTCCCAACATCAGGGTCTTTTTCAGGGAGTCTTCTCTTCTCATGAGGTGGCCAAAGTATTGGAGCCCCAGCTTCTTGATCTGTCCTTCCAGTGAGCACTCAGGGCTGATTTCCTTCAGAACGGATAGGTTTGATCTTCTTGCCATCCATGGGACTCTCAAGAGTCTCCTCCAGCACCATAATTCAATAGCATCGGCGATCAGCCTTCTTTGTGGTCCAGCTGTCACTTCAATGGAAACTTATTATGTAAGATGCAAACAATGCTTAGTATATAGGGCCACTTGGGAAGGCTGAGTTGAGCTCACAGGCTTTTCCAGAAACTTATTTTGCAGATCAACATCATTTGTAAAAGCAAGGTATAGGCAGTTTTAACACAAGAGGTCCCTACATCAGGGCCTGACAGGGTCAAGCCTGCAAGTGGTGAGCAGGAGATCCAGAGTAATACAAATCCAAATCAAGTCAAACCTGGTGTCCAGGGTACTGAATGGAGATCAAAAAGTCCAGAAGCGGAAAGGTAGCTACTATTAAAGGAGGTTGATCAGATTGAGGAAGCAAGCCTGAAGCAATGATTTATACAAGGCCAGATTGGCTTTCCAGCTCATGTGGTCAAGTTGTGCTGATGAACTGCAGAGTCCCTCTCTGGCCATTATCTGTGTGGCGCTGTAGTACAGTGGTACCTCGGGTTACAGACGCTTCAGGTTACAGACGCTTCAGGTTACAGACTCCGCTAACCCAAAAATAGTACCTCAGGATAAGAACTTTGCTTCAGGATGAGAACAGAAATCGTGCTCCGGCAGCGCAGCGGGAGGCCCCATTAGCTAAAGTGGTGCTTCAGGTTAAGAACAGTTTCAGGTTAAGAACGGACCTCTGGAACGAATTAAGTTCTTAACCCGAGGTACCACTGTACAACAAAGACCAAGCCAATAGCTTCCTCTGCCTGAGAGTTGCCTCAGCAAGGAGTAAGGGCAAAACTACATGTTACACTTAATGCACCAAAAAGAGAGAGAATTAAGAGACTTAAGGAATGAGAATTGTCATGGAGATCACAGTGCATAGAAAGAGGTGTTTATCCCTTTCCTTCTCAGTCACAGCTACTGGGAACACATGGACTTGATGGTGTAATCCAGTGGATTGGGCAATGTTTAAGGTAAAATGAACCAAAGTCTCATAGGCTGATATATATTTACTGAGTCCCATTGAACTCAGTATAGTTTATGTCTGGGCAGACGTATAGGATTTCATTACTACTATAGACCAAAACCTACACCCCTCACTCCATGCTTTGTTTTTTTCCTCCTTTGTAGCCCTGCTTTACTCTTCCATCTTCTTTCTGTGCCCACTTGGAATTAATATATCTCAGTCCCTATTGAGCTCATACTTTGATATGCTAAAGCCCTGTTCCGGTGTTCATTGTCCTTAGATGAGAATAGAGAGTTGCAAGCTGTGCTCCTCATCTATGCACATTCAGTCAGATATATGTAAAGGGCCCCCATGTGTATAGTTGACTATGTGATGAGCTCTTAATGTGTGATTAAGATGGAACCCTCTGTACATACAGCTATATGCCTGGGAGCTACATTCAGGCAGATCTTGGTGCCCATGCTCTGTGCGTGTTTGCAGATACCGAAGGCCTAAATCGGAGTACAGTGGTATCTCTGGTTACGAACTTAATTCGTTCCAGAGGTCCGTTCTTAACCTGAAACCGTTCTTAACCTGAGGTACCACTTTAGCTAATGGGGCCTCCCACTCCCACCACGCCGCCGGCACGCGATTTCTGTTTTCATCCTGAGGTGAAGTTCTTAACCTGAGGTACTGCTTCCAGGTTAGTGGTCTCTGTAACCCAAAGTGTTTGTAACCCAAGGTACCACTGTACCTATTCGCATCCATGCTTAGGTTGCCCAGAGTCAGCTATGTACCTATTTTGGTCTTCTTTGTATGCTTTCAAGAACTCTGAAAAGGTGTCCATGTGGTAGGCGGAAGCACAAAAACCACTGGCAGGTAATACTTCTTGAATGTCGACATCTGGTAGCTTGTCATGAAGACGTTCTTCTGAGGACATGTTTCTGCTCTTTGTGCTTTGGAATAATTCAGCATCTTGGTTTCCATGCCACAAGGGAAATTGTTTGTGGTTCTCGAGTGTTTTCATAAGGATGTATTTTCAAAGTTAGCAAAGCAAGTCTTGTTGTGAAGATAGTTTCCTTGGGAAGGGCATGTCTTGAAGAAACAGCATATGTGTCAGGACTGGGAGTGTAAATGAGGGGAATGAATGAATCCAGGCCAAAGGATGAGAGGAGAGGGAATCCTTCTGTTGTGTGTTTCCTTGCCCTTGAAAAAGTGCTGGGCTGTCATCTAGTTTTTGTGGCAGTGCTTCCAAGTACAGTCAGAACATCTGAGACACATGAGTGATGGGCTGGGGTTGCTGCAAAATAAGTATCTTCTTCTTCAACATGGTGTCTTGTAAATTTACTGGATTAACCTTGGAATATTCTGATAACAGATGGAATAAAAGATCACATGGCACCGTTTAAATAGTCAAAGCCTGACCCCAATGTCCTGGTCAGTGTTCCTTCTCCAGTTTAATGACATTGCTAATTAATTGGCACAAGTGTTGCTAGCTAGCCTTATGTGGGTTGCTGCTGAAAGCCTGCTGGGGACTGGCATTCAGATATGCCGCAATCACTATCTGGCCAGAATGCCACAGTTTGACCCCCCCGCCCCCATCTAATTGCAGCAACAAGAGGGATGAATGCAAACTTTGGAAAGTTGTTTCCATGTTTGCCTGTTTTATATATTTTCATCTCTATAAATTAATAGAGGAGATTGCTTCTTCAGAAGGTTAGCAAATAGGTCTGACTGAAGGGTTTGCAGGCAGACACCACTTGGATTCCATTTTAGCAACCTGGCAGTGATACATAGGTAATAATGGCAAATATCTGGTGTTGCAGCTAGTATGCTAGATGCCAGATTAAAACCGGGGAGAATGAGGCTCTCATAACTATTTAGAGCTGAAGCTCACAATGTGTTTTACCTTAAATGTTTTTTGCAAGGATTAGAGTGGGAGAACTATGTAGTGTGTGTGTGTGTGTGTGTGTGTGTGTGTGTGTGTGTGTTTGCACTATATTGATATCACAAATTCTGGATTCGCATGAAGTCAAGGCAGGATAGGGGAGCAAAAGAGAAGGCAAGGTTGCACAACAGCAGTGGCTGCAGCATAGGAGCGAAAAAATGAGGAACATGGAGAGAGAGAGAGAAATAAACGCACGAGCAAGTTGGGAGAAAAACAGAGGAGGAGGAAGAGGTGGTAAAAAAGGAATGGAGATGAAAACAGGGTGCAAAGATGGAGATTTGCAAAAAGAAGGAGAAGAGGGAATTGAAGGCATGGGAATGGGAAATGAAGATGAAAAGGTTGCTTGGGAGTTGCAATGTTTGGGAGTGGGAAGACACAGGAGGTTAGAAATACTTTATTGCCACTGTACCACTTGTTTACAGTGAGATTAAATGAGCCCCCCCCCCCATCTCTCAGTCCTTGTTACACTCTGTGTGCTGTCGTACGACCACCAACCCTGAACGTCAGCTGCAATGTTGCTGTCTTCCATTCAGCAGTCTCATGGCCCACGGGTAGAAACTGTTCTTTAACCGGTTGGTGTGGCTTATCGTGTTTCTAGATCTCCAGCCTGAGGTGTTGGCTAGGGTGTGAGTCATCCCTGAGAATGTTCCTCGCTCTTCTGAGGCAACGGTCTCCTGCGATGACATCTAGCGGACTCAGGGGACAGCCCATGATATTGTGTGCTGTCTTCACCACCCTCTGTAGGGATTTTCTGTCCCTGGCTGTCAAACCAGCATACCACACCGTAATACAGTATGAGAATGAGAGAAGACTTTCTATCGTGGACCGGTAGAAGGAAATCATCAGTTGCTGTCTAACATTGTTCTTTCGCAAGACCCTAAGGAAATATATAGGGACGAAGGTGGTGTTGTGGGATAAACCACAGAGCCTAGGACTTGCCGATCAGAAGGTCGGTGGTTCGAATCCCCGCAACGGGGTGAGCTCCCATTGCTCGGTCCCTGCTCCTGCCAACCTAGTAGTTCGAAAGCACATCAAAGTGCAAGTAGATAAATAGGTACCGCTCCAGTGGGAAGGTAAACAGCATTTCCGTGCGCTGCTCTAGTTTGCCAGAAGCAGCTTAGTCATGCTGGCCACATGACCTGGAAGCTGTACGCCAGCTCCCTCGGCCAATAAAGCGAGATGAGTGCCACAACCCCAGAGTCGTCCGTGGCTGGACCTAACGGTCAGGGGTCCCTTTACCTTTAAGGAAATATAGTCTCTGTTGGGCTTTCCTAACCACCTGGGCTGTATTGACCTTCCAAGTAAGGTCCCCACTAAGATGGACTCCCAGGAATTTAAAGGAAGAGATTCTTTTCACACCGCCCCCCCCCCCGATATACAACGGGGCTAGCTCTCTTCTCTTCCTCCAGAAGTCCAACACCATCTCCTTTGTCTTGACAATGTTTAGGTGCAGATTGTTCTCTGAGCACCATGTGAATACATTTTGAACCTACCCCCTGTATGCAGATTCATCTCCGCCTGTAATTAAACCCATTATGGTGGTGTCATCAGCAAACTTAATAATTACAGTAGATGGGTCAGATGAAATGCAATCATATGTATACAACGAATACAGGTATGGACTTAGCACACATCCCTGTGGAGTGCCAGTGCTGAGCTTCAGGGAGGTAGATGTAACAGGTGTAATAGATGTTACCGTTGGGGGTGCGAAGGGGGAGTGCAGAAAAGGAGGAAGAGGAAGAGGCATGAACATGGGTTGGAGGTGAAAACAGGGTTGTTAAGTGTGTCTGTAGAACAGAAGAAGAAGAAGAAGAGTTTGGATTTGATATCCCGCTTTATCACTACCCGAAGGAGTCTCAAAGCGGCTAACATTCTCCTTTCCCTTCCTCCCCTACAACAAACACTCTGTGAGGTGAGTGGAGCTGAGAGACTTCAGAGAAGTGTGACTAGCCCAAGGTCACCCAGCAGCTGTATATGGAGGAGCGGAGACGCGAACCCGGTTCACCAGATTACGAGTCTACCGCTCTTAACCACTACACCACACTGGGAGAAGCTGGGATGATTTCCTCATTGGTCAGACTATTTAGCAGGTAGAATGCCTTACATGGGGTTGGCTAGGGGGTAGAGTGAGCAGGGGTGGGCAGAGCCCCCATAATATATAATGCACACACTATATATTTTCCACACACTGGTTAGAATGCAAAACTGACCTAAGGATTCACATGAAGTCTCACGTTGTTTTAAAAGTTGCAAATAAAACAAAATTGTTCAATTTGTATTCTCTCAACTGCTCACAGAGTTTATCTTCTAAACGTGGGGATTTCACAAGGAATTCTAGATGTTCCTCATGAAAGCACTATCAGTGTTGGATCTCTGTGAAAAGGAGATGCAGGACTCCTGCCAAAGCTACCGGCTCATATCTCTCCTCCTCTCTCTTCTGGCAGTTTCTAGTAAGCCATAACTACACAATCCGACTCATTCCCCCACTCTGTATGCAGCAGTCAATGAAGCAGAGCAGGGACAGCAGAATTTGGAATATGGTGGCACTGCATCCTACCTTTTGTATCACTAGATATTACTGGGGGCAGGGCAGAGAAAGACCTGCCTGGGGCTGCTGCTTTTGGTTGCAGTCTTGCATCGCCTCTGTAATCTCATTCTGATATTACTGCTGAAAGAAAATGTTCTGCATAGTGGTTTTGAAAGATACCTGTGCGGTGCAATCACATGCATATATTCAGAGGTTCTGCTCTGTTCGATGGGTCTTACAGCCTACTAAGTGTGCAGTGTAGGTTTGTAATCCTAAATGCTCTTACCAGGGAGTAAGTGACTGAACATAGTGGGGCTTACATCTGAGTAAACATGCATAATAATAATAATAGTAGTATTTTATTTATACCCTGCCCTTCCCAGTTTAAAAACCGGGCTTTGGGCGGCTAACAGCAAATATAAAACATTGATTAAAATGCGACTTAAAAACAGCATAAAATGCAGCATCAATAGCAATAAAATTCAAAAATTCAGGGGTCATTTTGGGAAAAGAAAAAACAAAAAACCAGTCACTAGACATCAAACGGGACACGGGTAGCGCTGTGGGTTAGACCACAGAGCCTAGGACTTGCCAATCAGAAGGTCAGGGGTTCGATCCCCGCAATGGGGTGAGCTCCAGTTGCTCGGTCCCTGCTCCTGCCAACCTAGCACTTAGAAAGCACATCAAAGTGTAAGTAGATAAATAGGTACCGCTCTGGCAGGAAGGCAAACAGCATTTCCGTGCACTGCTCTGGTTCGCCAGAAGCAGCTTAGTCATGCTGGCCACATGACCCGAAAGCTGTACGCCGGCTCCCTCGGCCAATAAAGCGAGATGAGCGCCGCAACCCCAGAGTCGGCCACGACTAGATCTAATGGTCAGGGGTCCCTTTACCGTTACCTAGACATCAAATGATCACCAGGGCCAACTGGCCAAGTTGGTCCTACTAGGGCCAGCAAGGAGACCAGGGAAGAATTTTAATGTGGGGTCCCATAAAGGGTTTCTTCATAGAAGACAAAAGGGGGAAAGGGAATAGAGGATCAGGCTAATTCAAATTGAAGGCCAGGCGGAATAGCTCTGGCTTACAGGCCCTGCGGAAGGAGATCCAGTCCTGTGCAGAGATTGCATTGGTGCCACATTTGTCATGTAGTTCTTTGCTAGTTTTCTGGGTAGAATCCGTTTACTAGTAGCCAGCGGTGCCAAGTTGAATTAAAAAAATGGGGGGGGGGGAGGCAAGCCCAGCCCTGCGTAATTGATCACAAGATTGGTGCACACACACCATTGAATGGCAGTGCCCATCAACTGGGGTTGGTCCCCTCAAATATTTAATTGGGGTGTGTGTGAAGGAATCTAGGTCTCTGGGTAAAAAAAAATTTCTTCCAGTAGCACCTTAAAGACCAACTGAGTTAGTTCTAGGTATGAGCTTTACAAAGGAATTTCAGAAATAGACTGGAAAGAGAAGCTGCTGAATTGCAACTCATTACCAAACTTAAAACCATGGAGAGACCTGGTCTTAACAGAGACATTGGATTCTTATCTCATTATACATGACTAAGCCATTTTTCACCTTCTCACCCCTTGCCTTTTCCTGTAAGACCTATTGCAGTCGTTAAGAGTCGTCAACAGGCTCATCTCAGCTTTCTGCCAATCACCCATTCCCACCACCCTTCTGAGTAATACCCCTCCTCACCTTCTCACTATATAGAAGGATCTGACAACTTCTGTTTCAGTGTATCTGAAAAAGTGTGCATGCACACGAAAGCTCATACCAGGAACTAACTCAGTTGGTCTTTAAGGTGCTACTGGAAGAAATTTTTTTTAGCTTGTTTGCAGGTTTGTTCTTCCTTCATTTTTCATACCTATGTGATTTTACGTGGATCTGGAGGTGGGAGGGGGAAGAGCTGTCAAAATTTTGTGAAGCCGAGGTCTTGTTTTCCCCTTCCCCTTCTCTCTTTTTGCTCATCCTCCCCCATCTAGATTAACCCAAATTAAATTTCCCACAGTCATGCCAGAGGCAGTTAACGATTCATTTGCTTGTAAGGGATTTGGGCTGATTGTGGGGGAAATGATGATTGCCTTCATTGCAAAATGTGTGAAATATAGGAGAATAATTGTGGAGCAAAAATACCAACATTTATTGTACAATTAAACCTGTGCAAAATAATAACCAACAGAATTACTGAAATTGCAGGGTAAAAGTAATCACGAATGAAAGGGAATACAATTGTGCCAGAAAATTGAGTACACACTTCATTTGTGTGTTGAAACCATAGTGACTGTACAGGGAGGAAAAGGGGGGGGAGGAGAGAATAACAATAACGTAGGTAGATTAAATGATCAAGGAAACCAAGATTACAAGATAGATTCAACCTAAGTGCAAGAACGCTGTACATTATGAACTTAACTGAGGTGGCAGAACCCCCCCCAAAAAATACACACACACACACACACACACACACACACACACACACACACAGTTGTGTAGTTCTTTTGAGAAAATGAACATACATTTGAAGCTGTCTTATGGCTTGTCAGACATGCCAACTCTAAGACCATTGGTCTGTTTACCTTAGTGCCATCTTTTCAACTAGTAAAAGCTTCCAAGGTCTTTTCCACCCAGGAAGCTGCTGTTGTTTAGTCGTTTAGTCATGTCCGACTCTTCGTGACCCCATGGACCAGAGCACGCCAGGCACTCCTGTCTTCCACTGCCTCCTGCAGTTTGGTCAAACTCATGCTGGTAGCTTCGAGAACACTGTCCAACCATCTCACCCTCTGTCGTCCCCTTCTCCTTGTGCCCTTCATCTTTCCCAACATCAGGGTCTTTTCCAGGGAGTCTTCTCTTCTCATGAGGTGGCCAAAGTATTGGAGCCTCAGCTTCAGGATCTGTCCTTCCAGTGAGCACGCAGGTCTGATTTCCTTCAGAATGGAGAGGTTTGATCTTCTTGTAGTCCATGGGACTCTCAAGAGGCTCCTCCAGCACCATCATTCAGAAGCATCAATTCTTTGGCCATCAGCCTTCTTTATGGTCCAGCTCCCACTTCCATACATCGCTACCCAGGAAGCTACCTGGCTTATATTCTAACACTTGCTAGTTGCCAGGTTTGAACAGCCTACTCCCCCCCCCCCACCGCTTCAAGCTCATATATCGATTTCAATCAGGTTTTTGGCACAGAAACTGTTTTGGTCACCCTGTATGACGACCTCTGTCAGGAGAGGAATAGGGGAAATGTGTCCCTGTTAATTCTCCTTGACCTCTCAGTGGCTTTCAGTATCATTGACAATGGTATCCTTCTGGAGCAGCTGTCCGAATTTGATGTGGGTGGCTCCTCTTTGCTGTGGTTCCAGTACTACTTAGACGGATGTTTGCAGAGGATGATGTTTGGAGAATGTCCTTCAGCCCCATGTGGCTGAACCCTGAATCTCAGCATTCAATTCTTGCTGCTTAACATCTACATGAAACTGTTGAGTGGGAATTAAGAGTGGCATACAAATTTAATAATAATAATAATAATAATAATAATAATAATAATAATAATATGCATTTATATATAGCTACTTTGATGGCATGATCTAGTGAGCCAACTTGTGTAGGTTTCCCACAGCACCCACAACTTTGATATTTGAATAATTGATTGAACACGTGGCTCCCATACTATTGCGGCAGGTAATAGTATGCTAATGAGTCTACCATACCCTTGGCAAAAAAAAGAAATCATAGAATCATAGAATCATAGAGTTGGAAGAGACCACAAGGGCCATCGAGTCCAACCCCCTGCCAAGCAGGAAAAGAAAGAAAGAAAATAATTTACTCCGCTTACAGAATATGTTTTTGTAAGTCTCCGGGAGAGAAGAATTCTGAAGGTGAGAGAAAGCATTTCTCTGCAACTCTGAATTCTTGATTAGCTCAGATATTTAACAAAATTCCTGGTTGATCTTAAAGGCACAGTATCACACAAGAGTGGAAGAGGTCTAAATGTTGTGGTTGTAAGCTGTTTAGGGCTTTACTGGTGGAAACCAGTAAGCTTAGGAGGCAACAAAGATTCAGTGAAGAGAAGACCCTGGAGCACTGTGGCTGTAAGCTGTCAATGTCTTACCTGTAGACCACTATGTTTTGCATATAATGAAATAAAGTGTCCTATAGATACTGGGAGTTAAATGTTACTGAGTTACTGAGTTAAATCTGATGCTATCTTTGTCATTGCTATCCTCATAATTCCATCTATCTTAGTTCATACACCATACATACAAACAAGATAGCTACCCCAATACCATTTTAAAAGATAGCCTTTGGCTTTCATGTAAAGTGTTGCATTATTTTTCTCTGTGTCTTAAATCACTTCTAAGTGGTTTTCAGGCTGACCTGCTGGGCTCTTGTGCAGAAAATTGTACAGATTACCTGAAGTGAAAACTGTAACACACAAATGTATTCAACTTTATTGCCTGTGACTTAAAAGAACTTCATCTGTTGAAAGGGTTATATGAGCTTGAATGGACTTGCACTCCAGACATAAATTGTTTATGTAAATACTAGATTCTTACAGTAAATCTTCACTGAGTAATGCTCCCTTTTTGGAGTTCAAAGAACAAAATAAGAGGCGATTATGACAGAATTGTGGTTTTCAACTTGTATTATTATATATGCTTAAGTCTAGGATTCCCAAAGGGACCAATTTGCAAACACTAAACATACTCATTTCAAATAGGATGCAGCGAATCCATAGTCGTCCCCTCCCCCACAAGTTTACAGCTTAATTTCTTGTCTCTCTTAGTAGCCCTGGAGTTCCAAATTAGTGGAACTTTCCCCTAACCCTCTTATTAATTAGGAATTATCCGAAGGTGAAATATCGACATTAGCTTGCCAGCGGCGGAATAAAGATTGATATATTGTGGTACTCAAAAGCTCATGCTGGTGATAACGCAGAGCACAAAACTTATAATAAACTAGGAATGACTTTGATGAACTTGACCACAGACGATTAATGTAAATCCTCTTTCCCAGGAGATGCTTCTTTCTTTCTTTCTTTCTTTCTTTCTTTCTTTCTTTCTTTCTTTCTTTCTTTCTTTCTGTACCATTGCTGGGGATTCTCCTTTTCCTGTTGGTTTTAACGCATTAACCAATAATAGAGTATATATAGCATTAACTGGTTGACTGCCTCTTTAAAAAGAGATTATTTTTGGATGGGGAGCAGAATTGCAGGTAAAATTTCCAGCTCTGGATTTCAAAAATACTGTTCCCCTGAGTGTGGTCAGCTGACAGACCCGGGACAAAGAGAAGTAGGAAAGAATTAGAATGAGTCAGAAGAAGGAATAGAAAACTCTGGAGTGTGCTGAAGGCTGAAATGTCCTTAGGGGTTCAGGGTCTTTCTCTTCCTCTGAAAATCTGATGCAGAGTTTGTGAATTTCCTGCTTTCTGAAGAAGTCACTATTTGTTTCCAATATGCTCTGCTCATATCTTTGTAAAAAAGCAAAACAAATTCACATCATTTTCCAATGCTCTTTCTTTCAGTGAAAACTAAACATTTTTGTTATTCCCTTTGGAGCTTCTCACTTTTTGGAGAAATGAAGATGTTTCAAATATGTTTTTATTGTTCTATCACGTTTAGGTTGTCGCCCAGCATGCCTTTGAAAGTAAGGCTGGGATATAAATCAAATAAATAAATAAACAGCATTATCCACATAAGTATATGGTTCTTTAGAGAACAGCATATTCCTCCCTATTGTTTTAAGAGCAGGTGCAGAAGGGACATCAATCTGTGAGCTAAAATGTGTGAGTATTTAAGCCAGAGCAGCCTCATTTCCCAGAAAGTCTTGTCAGGGAACATCACTACTCAGATTTGAACACCAGAATGGCCGCTGAGTCCAGCTCACAAATGTGTCTCTTCAAAAATGGCATGTCACTTTTTAATATGGTTTAAAAGCAGCTGTTGCATTGCACACTTAACTGGGATCGTGTCCATTGCTGTGATACAAGATGGAGGCATTGTTTGTATATGGTTTATTGGTTCAAAAAATGGTGGTCATCATCTTCTGATGGGCTTATATTTCTCCTCCCTGAAAATATCACTGTTTGGAGGTGCTCAACTCACTGAAGGATCAGTCTATAGATTACAAGAGGACCTTCCAACATGCAGTTTTGAATGATGCAAGAGAAGACATTTACAGCAAAGTCCTATATATGTTTAGTCAGTTTGCAAGTCCTACTGAGTCTTTCTCCCTGGTAAATGGGTATAGCACAGCATTCTCAGACTTCAGACTGCCCGCCATGGGCACTGCAAAATATATGCCTGGTTGGCAGCTGAGTCATTATGATTCTAGTCCACATAAACTAATAGCAACTGCAACTGTCAGCTGTTTGGAAAGGAAAGGGGACTATATCCAGTTTTTCCTTCTAAGTAGCTGAGCTGTAACGCCATGAATTTTCCAGCAGGGTTGCAGCTGGACTGCGGAAGCAAGCACTTTTAGACCACCTGTTTGTGCATGCAGTTTCTCATCTAACTAAGGAGTTGCATGTGGAAAATTCAGCGGGATCAGGATTTCTGTTCTTTCGAGTTACAAGCACTTCTTGTTTTATTTTGTGCTGTTATAAGAAACATTCTAGATGCAGCAAGTTTTTCAACAAATGTGTCCCCCCCTCTTATTCCAGGCAATGGGATCTTGAAAGTACTAAATATTTGAAAATTAGGATCAAGTTCTTTAATGATAACTATTCTGCAGGGCCAAATTTTTCTGTAGTGTGGGTGTAGGTGTGTACACACACACACACACACACACACACACACACACAACTTGTATGGCCACTATCTATCCATGTCAACAACAGAATATCAATCAATCATTTTTTATTGTATATAGCCAAAGGTCTTTACAGTGGACGGCAGTGGAGAAAAAAAGAAAACTTTCATCTAAAATCATACACATAACATTTTATGTAGCGGTTTACAACATAAAATAAGTTTACAGGATTTAAATTTAAGATTGCAGTGCATTCACATAGCTGGAACAGAGCCAGTGCAAATTTGGCTACCTGGTGTGTAAAATATAGGTGTTTATCTGCTAGGAGTTCAACTGTCACTTTCTGTGCGGATCGACATGGAAAAATTGGTGATATAAATTTTCCTCTGGCTGTTGTATACAGGGGGCAAATCAGCAGGTAGTGTGTGAGGTCCTCTTCCTGATTATATCCATGTATACATTGTGATCCGTCTGGGGAATTCCCCAGTATCTCCCCTCTAAATATCCCGAGGGCATCTGTTGAAATCTTAGTTCTGCAAAGGCCCTGGGTAGTTGTGGTAAGGTCAGAGTCTTAAGGTAATGGGGACTTGAGTGACTAGTCTTAATTTGGGGGTACCAAGTAGAGTAGCGGGCAGCAATGATGCATGCTCTGTCTTGGTTGGCATCCTGATCAAAAATCCAATTTCTAAGATCACTAAGTAGTTCTCCATTTGGAGATTATAAACCCTAAGCTTTTTTTATTATTTTGGCACTTTTGTGGCCAGCCCCATGTCCTTAGTTGCTCTAACCAGCAGAGCTTAGTATGATCCTCAAAGGCATTTAGCCTGCTCCAGTATCTCAGATAGGCTAGATCAATTCTGGCTGCTTCTTTCCAAATTCACTGTCTCATTAGTTGAGGTGAGGAGTATTTAAGTGATTTTTCTTCAAAACGTTTGCGGGGAAGCAGCATGTCAGACCTTTCTGTTCTCTCTCTCTCATTAAATTTCCACAAATTTCACATAAAATTCCAATACGTAATACATTTTTATTATTTATATTCTTGACTTCCCATCCCATTTTCTGTGGTGTTTCCCCACCCCACCCCTTTGCTGTACCCTCTCCTCCCTCTTTTATATCATAACCATAATACAATAATCACTAATTCTTCCTGTTGCTCATGGTTGAAATCCTGCTCGTGAATACATCATATTATAACATGTCTTTTAATATTCTTTCTGTTCTCTTTCTAAACTCATTTTAGTGCCACAGGCTAAGGCAACCATAACATAGCTTTCCTCACGGCCATCATCTGTTGGCTATGATCAGTTCTCCAGAATGCCCTGGGGAAATGTTGCATCCTAGGATTTGTGTGGATAGGTGTGTAAATAGTGGCTACTGACTTCTAAGAAGAGCTCTACCACCCTAAGTAGCAGTGGTGAAGGTTTTTTTTTAATAAAAAAAAATGTCCTACAAAATGAACATTTAAATCCCACCCCTAACCATTTCTCTCTTAATGTGGGCAAAGCCTCTCCTCATCCAAGAGGGGAGGTGTTGTGGGCGGGACGCGATTTCTGCGTCATGCAAGGGGCATTACGCCCCCTGCCCCACTCACCTGGCTGGCACACCACGCCCACAGGTAAGCGCCCAACCGGGCAGCTTGGAGGGGGCATGGTTTGCAGTTTAACTTACTGCTGTGCCAGCCATTCCACCTTATTTTCCGCCTTCCCATCGCGAGTCACCCACCCTCCACTCCCTTAGAGTTTAGGGTTTAGTTGTTTCTCTTTTTTTAATAAGATTTTTATTAAAGTTTCAAAGATTTTATAAAAGCAAGACAAAACAATAATACAAACAAACAAAAAAACAAAAACAAGTATAATTTCAATCCCTTATTTTCTTGTAACTTACTTCCCCGACTTCCTCATACCTCCCCTTTCTGTATTCCAATTTCCAATTATTAATTCAGCAAATCCTCTCCCTTATTATCGATTTAAATTTTTAGCCTTTCTTTTCTTTTTACTTAATCATTACAGCTAGAAACCACATAATTTCTAAACCAACGTCTTTCTAACATTCAATAATTTTACAATGTTTCCTAAGATAGTCCTTAAATTTCTTCCAATCTTCTTCCGCTGTCTCTCTTCCCTGGTCTCGGATTCTGCCAGTCATCTCTGCCAGTCCCATATAGTCTATCACCTTCATCTGCCATTCTTCCAAGGTGGGTAGTTCTTGTGTCTTCCAATACTTTGCGATGAGTATTCTTGCTGCTGTTGTAGCATACATAAAGAATGTTCTGTCCTTCTTTGGCACCAGTTGGCCGACCATACCCAAGAGAAAAGCCTCTGGTTTCTTCAGGAAGGTATATTTAAATACCTTTTTCAGTTCATTATATATCATTTCCCAGAAAGCCTTAATCTTTGGGCATGTCCACCAAAGGTGAAAGAATGTACCTTCAGTCTCTTTACATTTCCAGCATTTATTATCACACAAGTGGTAAATTTTTGCAAGCTTGACTGGGGTCATGTACCACCTATAAATCATTTTCATAATATTTTCCTTTAAGGCATTACATGCCGTAAATTTCATACCGGTGGTCCACAACTGTTCCCAGTCAGCAAACATAATGTTATGACCAATATCTTGTGCCCACTTAATCATGGCTGATTTCACCGTTTCATCCTGTGTATTCCATTTCAACAGCAAGTTATACCTTTTTGACAAGTTCTTAGTATTAGGTTCTAACAATTCTGTTTCTAATTTTGATTTTTCCACCTGGAAGCCAATTTTCCTGTTAGGGTTTAGTTTTTTCTCTTGGCCTTGCTATGGACCTTAGGTTGGTTGCCCAGGGGGCCTGTTAGGAATTTTTTCCATCTGGCATTAGGCCTTGTGGTTTTTTCGCCTACCTCGTAGCAATCGTCACAACTTTCTTGGTATTGGCGGGTAGGTTAGGCATTGGAATGTGTTGTTGGTGTGTGGAAGGGCTAGGTGTGGCCATTGCCTACCCCTTCAATTTTGGGTATTCCGTTAAAGGAATCCGGCGGTCATGGATCCTGTCCGATGCCTGTGTGGTGGGGGGCCATGGCACAACCCTCGGTGACATCAGGAGAGAGCTTATAGTTGTATTAGCATCAACAGGCTCCACCTTTCAGGCTCACCCCCTCTCCGAGAGGGTGGAGTCAATCTGTTGTGGTCCAATGCCTAAGCCAATACCTTCTCACTTGCTGTAATCAATAAAGTTGTGGCCTTTTCTTGCCCATTAACCTTATATTCCGTGTCCGTGTGTCTTCATTCCACAAAGCGGGGATCGGGTCCTCGAACCACAACTCCTAGCCCTCCCACCCCAAAATTCAATCCCAGTCTGCTCATTTGAGAACTTTCAAATCAGGATTCCACACAACCATTCCACTGCATGTGAAGTGTGTTAACATTCTCCTCACCACCTGACAGGATGCCACGAGGGACCAAGCCACTACATACAGAGCAAACTCTTTCATTCTGAATGGTTTGGCCATCTGCATGGACTCTGTTTTGTTTCCTATTGAGGACTAAAAGATTTTAGATTTAAAATACCTCCATCACAACCAACTCTCAGCCTCCTTCCCCTCGTGATTTTTCTCTTCTCTCTTACCCATCCTTGTTCCTGACACCTTCTGTCTTCACACACACAGACATGCACCTATATGACTGTGTCGTTTGCCTGTGTTTGAATTCACTGCCTTTTATTTGAGAAATGCAAGTTCTATTAAAATTCATGGATGGCTGTCACCATTGATTTTAGTAGTAAAAATAATGGACAGTCATATTTTGTTTTATTATATGATATAACATTACATGCGAACATAAAGCAGTCAGTTGCCCTGACTTGTATGTGATATGTGGGTGTGATAAAATCATTGCTATGCTTGTACAGGCATCCGAGATGCCGCACTTCATTCACCCTGGCTCCCAGCATCTCTTGAGTGTAGTCAGAGTGGGTGACTTCCTTTTCTCTGGATATCATCTCACTGTCTTTTCACCCCTCGCCCCAAGCTGAGGACTAGGCCCCAGCTCAACTCTTGTTCATTCATACTGGTCGTGAGCATAGTCAACATTGGGTGAATATAATCAGACACTCAAATGGATAGTGCAAGTGGTTTGAATACACCCTTTCTTCATTTTGAAGCATTGGTTTTCTAGGCAGAGATCTTGGATGATCTAGCAGTACCCAGTCACTGCTGTTTTAAGCTGGATGTGGAATAACAATTCTGCTTACATAATTCTGGAATCCAAATCGTATTCTGTTGCCAAGTGGGCAGTTGCTCTTTCCCCAACTTTAACATGAGACCAGGGCCCTGCAGGATCTGATTTCTTTCCACAGGGCCTGTAAGACAGAGTTGTTCCGCCTGGTCTTCGGCTTGGAATCAATTTGATTCCCTCCCCTTCTTCTTTTTTCCTTTCCCCTCCTGTGCTGGAACTCCTATTTGGGGACTTCCCTGGCTTTTTCTGGCCCATGTAGGACTAGTTTAGAAAGTTAGCCTTGGTGAAGACTTGACGTTTTCATCCCCCCAAAAGTTTTTGATTTGAGTTTCAACTGAATGAGGCTGTATTTTAATATTTTAATGTTGTATTTAAATCTTGTTTTAAAGTTGTATTTCAATCAATTTGTTTTATATTGGGTGTTAGCCACCCTGAGCCCGGGCTTGGCTGGGGAGGGCAGGGTATAAATAAATTATTATTATTATTATTATTATTATTATTATTATTATTATTATTGGGGTGGGGGTGGGTTTTCATTGGAACCATTGTGTGGTAAGAAAGGATTACATAGTTCTTCCATCACCATGGGATTCCCAGTCATGATTGCCATCCTGCTGCAATTTGAAGGAGGGAGAAAATATTCTGGAAGATCATAGACAAGTGGGAATTTCAGCACGTATTGCTTACCATGCAAGCGATACTCCTGAAATTCCCTCTTCTGGGAGAGTCTTCAGTGGGGTCAGCAAAGGATGTGTAGGGCTGGACAGCACCTTCCTGTTTCACATCAGGGGACCAGCAGGTGTCCACAGATTTTGGCTTTGATAGTCCTCTGGAAAAGAGCAGGAGCTTTGCTGACAGAGTTTGGGGGGTGGCATCTGTCACTTTGCACCATTCTTTAGAGAAAGAAAGAAGCAGAAGGAATCTCTCTCATTCTTTCCCTCCTCCCCAGGATCTGGTGTGAAGTGAGAGTGAATCACTTTCCCTCCTTTAAACACACCATGAAATAGAAGAGGTCATCTCTAAATGGGCATGGTTAATGAAGGCGGCCACAAGACCAAGATGCAGCGGCTCTTGCAAGAGTTTTACTTTCCACTTACACCACCACTTATGCAGTGAACTTTTTTTTTTAACAGTCACTCTGTGGTTAGTGGTCTTCTGAAACCTCCCATTATCTTGTTGTTGTTGTTTAGTCGTTTAGTCGTGTCTGACTCTTCGTGACCCCAGAGCACGCCAGGCCCTCCTGTCTTCCACTGCCTCCCGCAATTTGGTCAGACTCATGTTTGTAGCTTCGAGAACACTGTCCAACCATCTCGTCCTCTGTCGTCCCCTTCTCCTTGTGCCCTCAATCTTTCCCAACATCAGGGTCTTGTCCAGGGAGTCTTCTCTTCTCATGAGGTGGCCAAAGTACTGGAGCCTCAGCTTCAGGACCTGTCCTTCCAGTAAGCACTCAGGGCTGATTTCCTTAAGAATCGATAGGTTTGATCTTCTTGTAGTCCATGGACAGATGCTCTTCGAGCTGATCTGACGTTGTGTTCCATACTGCAGCTGCCTCTTACTTCAGCCCACTGCCTTTTGGTTTGAAATTGAAATTCATGGTGTATCGGGTATCAGTTTGTTGGTGTGGGCTGTTCCCACCAACCTCATCTCTGCTAAGGCCCTGAATAGTCAGAATCTGAATACCAGCTTCCACTGATAAAGAGCTAAATTATGAACTGCTAATCTCCCCTATGCACCAAACATCATAAAGTATGTAAGAATACCCACTGTTCTGAGGCCCCCTAATAGCCCAAGCCTTTAATGTTATTTTTACATTTTTAAAAAATTAATCTTGTATGCTCTAGTTGAGTTACATGAATGGATTAGTATACAGCGTCAACCAAGGCGAATTCCAGTACAATAGATTGAGGGTTGGGTGGATGGACAGACAGATGCAAAAGCACCAGAGGATTTGCATATTTAGTTCTACTGTACAGCCTGTTTTTGAAGAGTGGGATTAATGATCTGCTAAATTATGAGAGTCCTCTTCACTGGTATGAATTTCTACCCGGCTTCTTTCTGCAGGGCCAATTTTGCAACTTCCTTTGAATGAAAGCAGAAACTGAACTCAGGCAGGGTGTCTGCTAACATTGCAAGAACAGGTTCTCATCATTAGAAGCTATTGAATTCATCCCTGCTTCTTATGACCAGTTGCCAAACACATTGGCTAAGAGAGCTCCCAGGCTTGTCCTGACTAATGAGATTACTCTGAAGGTTAAGGAGATTCTGGCCAGTGCAAGCCTGGAAAACTCTTTGAGGCTGCTCATAGCTCCCAGCTTCATGCAGCCTAATGAGGCTTCCCAGGAAACAGCATTGCTGTGAATTGCTCCTTGGAGCAGGTCTCAACCTCTGAACTCAGATGTTTGGGTATCCACGTTTAGAAGGCTCAACAAAGCTTTTGAGGAGAGGGAGCTGTCCATGAAGCATTTCCCAAATAACGTGGGCCTCTCTGGCACCCTATTTTGTACGCAGTGGGCCATTTTTATGTTAACCTGCACAACAGTGTACAAGGAGGCAACTTCAGATTGGGGTACTCAGATAAAGCCACTTGGTTTAGGGAGGATATCTGTTCATTCCTGATTTTCACTGGATGGCCTAACTTGGCTGGCCCCTGTTCCTCAGCCTAGTTCCTAGATTATCACATGGTACCATGAACTATCACATAGTTATTGTGAGGACAGAGTGGGGAAACCCCCATGGATGCTGCCTGAAACTCTGGGAGATGAATGGAATACAAATGCAATATGTTTTTCTAATGATGGGCATATGAGCAATCCTTGAATGCCTGTTGAGTCCATCTGTCTCATCAAAAATTACATATGTAACAACAATAGCACTTTTAAAAGTCATTTAAAAGCAGATGTTACATTGCAGCTTCAATACTATATACAGTGGTACCTCAGGTTACAGACGTTTCGGGTTACGCGTTTTCAGAACGCGCAGAAGCACCAAAGCGCATCACATGCGTGCGCTGACGCAGTGTGTGGGTTGCGGTGACTGGGTGCAGCCACCGAGACCACATAACATTGGTTTTGAAAGACCTACATTGGCTCCCAGTACGTTTCCGAGCACAATTCAAAGGTGCTGACCTTTAAAGCCTTAAACGGGGCTCGGTCCAGTATATCTGAAGGAGCATCTCCACCCCCATCATTCTACCCAGACACTGAGGTCCAGCACCGAGGGCCTTCTAGCGGTTCCCTCACTGCGAGAAGCCAAGTTAGAGGGAACCAGGCACAGGGCCTTCTCGGTAGTGGCGCCCTCCCTGTGGAACGCCCTCCCACCAGATGTCAAAGAGAACAACTACTACCAAACTTTTAGAAGACATCTGAAGGCAGCCCTGTTTAGGGCAGCTTTTAATGTTTGATGGAATACTGTATTTTAATATTTTTTGGGAAGCCGCCCAGAATGGTTGGGGAAACCCAGCCAGATGGGCGGGGTATGTATGTATGTATGTATGTATGTATGTACAAATAAATAAATAAATAAATAAATAAATAAATAAATAAATAAATGCCTCCCACACAGATCACGTTCGCAACCCGAGGTTCCACTGTATGCTTAACTGGGAATGTGTCCAACAGAACTTAATGAAGCTTATTTTTGAGTAGGCACCCAAATATTTTCACTACAAAGCTTTCAGTTAACAATACATGGATTTCCCCAGCACCTCATCCTCGAACCAGTGGTGATAATACAAAACTGACATTTGGCATGCTTTTCAAAAATGCAGAAAGGTGTTATAGGAGCAGTCATTGTAGTGCTGGAAAAACCACAGCAGAGGAGTCAGAGATCTTGATGGAAAAACAACCCACCACAGCTCAAGTTGTTAGATGCTGTTTGAGTCAAGGTACTGCCACGGCATCTCTTTTTAATTCTAAGATCTAAGCTTTGAAATATATGAAAATGCCTCTGAGTAGACAACAACTACTGAGAGTGTTCACACACCAGGGGACTGGGGTGCACAAACGTCCAGTGCAGGGTGATTTTTCCAGGCAACCTTGAGTCACATAATTCCTTTTTCTAGAAATTAGGGACTGAGTTGGATTGGAGATTCATTTTTCATGCGCTAGTCTAAGTTAATAGGCTGCTACAAAAGAGCCTTCCTTTCATCCTTCTAAATACGGCCACAAAATAACAACATGTATTCTGAGCCCCAGAAGGGAGACGGCATTCCTCTGTTGTGTACATACCGCATGATACCAACTGTAAGGCATTGTTATGTTGTTTTTTTCCGGGGGAAGAAAAACACTAACGTCCGTAGCTAATAATAATGTTGCATGGCTACTACATAGTGGAGATACTGGTGCACAAAAACAGGCAGCTGTTCGTATTTAGCATAAATACGGAATGTCCGTGGTATCAAAAAATGCCTGCATGGCAAAGAAGACACAGCTTAAGCTTTGCTGTCTGGGCAGTGTAAACCTTGCTGGGTGATTGATGATAATTCTTGGTGGGTGGGGGCCACATTTAATTCCTGTGGATGCCAATTGGAATCTTTGTGTTGATTTCAAGTTGGACTGGGCCCTGACAGAGCAAATCTGCCCCACTTCATTTGCTGCCTTAAGTAAATCTAAGATTTCAACATGTTTACTTGTTCCGTTCCTATTAATTTCATGCTTTCTTCCTTTTGAGCCTAAGGATGTATTTACCTTAAAGCTTAGAGGATTCCAGAATCATGGCACAAAATCTAAGGGCAGGGAAGGAAGCCCTGCAGTCCAGGCACAGGTGCAACCCAAGAGTAATGGCAGTAAGGGGTCTGATATGTCCTCCAATGCATGCTTAAATAGGGTTGCCAGCTGACCAAGGGGAAAGCAAGAAACCTAGTGAAATATACTTGGAGTCGAGAGTAGATTTCATGCTCTTTATTCAGCTCATAGTGGTGAGGAGGAAATGGAAGTTCCCCCAGAATGTCTGCTTTATATTCATTATTTACACAATGGGCCCCACGTGATTGGCTAATTCCGGGATTCTCCTGTAAGCCAATCAGGTCGCGGATTCACTTCCCCCTGGAGCTGGATTGGGTGGCTCCTGTGGACCAATCAGACTGATGCATTCTGGATCCTATTGTTCTAGGACCAATCAGACTGCTGCATTCTGAATCCTATTGTTCTAGGACCAATCAGACTGCTGCATTCTGAATCCTATTGTTCCAGGACCAATCAGACTGCTGCATTCTGAATCCTATTGTTCTAGGACCAATCAGACTGCTGCATTTTGGATCCTATTCAACTCAGTGCATAACACCTAGGATGGCCAACTTTTTGACCCCTGAGGTAGTTGCCAGAATATTTTGTGCAAACGCCCCCAATTTGGCTTTGCTAAGCACTTCAAAGTGCAAGTAGATAAATAGGTACCGTTCCGGCGGGAAGGTAAACAGCGTTTCCGTGCGCTGCTCTGGTTCGCCAGAAGCGGCTTAGTCATGCTGGCCACATGACCCGGAAGCTGTATGCTGGCTTCCTTGGCCAATAAAGCAAGATGAGCACCGCAACCCCAGAGTTGGTCACGACTGGACCTAATGGTCAGGGGTCCCTTTACTACCAGATATATTTCAGCTTAAGCTCACCATATGCTTGAACTGCATAGTTCATACATGCACCAGGCTACTGAGATGATACTCAGATGGTCATTTCATATATCAGCCGTGTGACATGGCGGACATCAGAGTGGAGCTATACGGTGCCACCCTCCACAGGCTCCAGAATGAGCAGAGAAAGGATGTGTAGTAGTAGAGGATCTGAAGAAAAGGGAGGAAGTGCCATCAGTAGAGCATAGTGAGGTGGTTCCTGCATCTACAGAGGTTGTTTGCACACCTGTTTCACTGCACATCTCTTCTATCCTATGCTATAAACAAAATGCAATCTCTCAGTACACCATACCTACCAGCCATCACAGGAGAAAGCAATCCCTGTTAGCTGTGCCAATGGCCTACCAGGTTGTCAGGATTTTGTTCCTCAAACCACCTTGAGATCCTTGTTTGGTGATCACCCAGGTACCAAAATGAAAAGCTGGCAAGTCAAAATAGAAATATACTTGTGCTGCTTGGTCTGGATAAAGGCTGTAGTGGAAGATTCATCTTTCCGGGGTGTGCATCCCAACACAGATGCGCATTCACTCTGCCTGGTCTTCCCAAACCAGCAAGGAAATCCACATGTACAAGCTTCTGAGGGCAGAAGAGGCATTTTCTGCAACGTGCCAGACTTTGTTCACTTTTCTTCCATTGCTTTTCATTTTTTTAACTGCAATTTGTGAATTAATTTTCTTATCTCCACTCTACAGTTAGTTCCCTTCTTTGGAGTTATTCTCTAAACAATGTGCCTCAATTTCTCTCCCCCCCCTCCCCCCCTCTCTCATTTCACAAAAATATATATATTCATTGATTTCACCACCGTCCCCCCTTAATTCTTTCCAGGGGTACCTGGGAGGGAGAAACTCCTCTCCCCCCATACCACTTTCCCAACTGCATGTAACTATTCCTAATGTCATGCTATAAGCTATGAAAGGAAAGTTGGGATAATATGTATTCTCTCATGAACAGGCCTGCCTTTTAATTGACCACTGGCCAAAGGAGAGTCAATAAAAGGTGAGTCAGTGAAAGGACTTAGCCTTAAGGCTTAGCAGGGCACGCTCTGGAAGACCTTTCATGTTGGGGTACGTAGGAATTGTAGTTTTTAGGACCAGCTAGTTGGAGGGGAAAATACTGAATACGCAAGCTGGCAAGACAGGGGAGTTGGGTGAACTCTGCAAAGCAGGAGGCAGCCATTCCCACGACTAGTTCATCTTGCTTCAGAGAGGTATATTTGCTTGGGAAACGAGGGCATAGCAAGGGTGAATGGGTTGTGGGGGCTGCCCTAGGCTTGAACTGTAGCCAATTACAAGCCACAGGGGTTAGGGGAAATCACAAATATAAATAAATCAATGGACCTAATCTATAATATATGCCAGAGTGATTCTTTTGAGTTCTGTCTATGGGAGTTTTCATCCACCACCTGCACATTCAGTAAATGGGTGATGAGGGAGGGGGATTATTTCTGCTCTTTGCGCCACTAAACCTGCTAGCAACGCACCCACAAATCATATGCCCAGCAGGCACAAATTCATCCTTTAGTAGTAGTAGTAGTAGTAGTAGTAGTAATAATAATAATAATAATAATAATAATAATAATAATAATAATTTATTATTTATACCCCGCCCATATGGCTGAGTTTCCCCAGCCACTCTGGGTGGCTTCCAATCAAGTGCTGAAAACAATACAGCATTAAATATTAAAAACTTCCCTAAACAGGGCTGCCTTCAGATGTCATTTAAAAAGAAGATAGCTGCTTATTTCCTTCACATCTGAAGAGAGGGCGTTCCACAGGGTGGGCACCACTACTGAGAAGGCCCTCTGTCTGGTTCCCTGTAACCTCACTTCTCGCAGTGAGGGAACTGCCAGAAGGCCCTCGGCGCTGGACCTCAGTGTCCAGGCTGAACGATGGGGGTGGAGATGCTCCTTCAGGTATACAGGACCGAGGCCATTTAGGGCCTTAAAGGTCAGCACCAACACTTTGAATTGTGCTCAGAAACATACTGGGAGCCAATGCAGATCTCTCAGGACCGGCGGCCACTCCCAGTCATCAGTCTAGCTGCCGCATTCTGGATTAATTGCAGTTTCCGGGTCACCTTCAAAGGTAGCCCCACGTAGAGCGCATTGCAGTAGTCCAAGCGGGAGATAACTAGAGCATGCACCACTCTGTCAAGACAGTCCGCAGGCAGGTAGGGTCTCAGCCTGCGTACCAGATGGAGCTGGTAGACAGCCACCCTGGACACAGAATTAACCCTCGCCTCCATGGACAGATGGAGTCCTAGGCTGCGCACCTGGTCCTTCAGGGGCACAGTTACCCTATTCAGCAGGTAGAGGGCCTACCTTCTGGGATAGCTCAGTCAATACATGGTGAAGCTCTTAATCTCAAGGTTGCGGGTTTGAGCCTCGGGTTGGGCAAAAGATTCCTGCATCGCAGGGGGTTGGACTAGACTAGATGTGGTCCCTTCTAACTCTACCATTCTGTGGTTCTATGACAGGGGTCAGCACCCTTTTTCAGCTGTGGGCCAGTCCACTGTCCCTCAGACCATGTGATGTGCCGGACTATATTTTGAAAAAATAATAATGAACGAATTCCTATGCCCCACAAATAATCCAGAGATGCATTTTAAATAAAAGGACACATTCTGCTCATGTAAAAACACCAGGCAGGCCCCACAAATAACCCAGAGATGCATTTTAAATAAAAGGACACATTCTACTCATGTAAGAACACGCTGATTCCCGGACCGTCCGCGGACCAGATTGAAAAGGCGATTGGGCCGCATCCGGCCTCCGGGCCTTAGGTTGCCTACCCCTGTTCTATGAGATCTACAAATGGAAACCTTGCTCAGTCAGAAGCCCTTGCTATTAGAGGGCACAACAGCAGGCATATTGGCATCAGGAGGCATGGCTTGCAGGACGCCTTCCTATGGGCATCACCAAGACTGCCTTTTACCATCTTCAGGCAGATGTTGAAAACATGTTATTCTGCAAGTTACTTTATAAGTAAATGTTGTGCTGGTCTTATGTCTTTTTATGCTGAGGTATTTTACAAAAAGGTACGTGGGTGGCGCTGTGGGTTAAACCACAGAGCCTAGGACTCCCCGATCAGAAGGTCGGTGGTTCGAATCCCCGCGACGGGGTGAGCTCCTGTTGCTCGGTCCCAGCTCCTGCCAACCTAGCAGTTCGAAAGCACGTCAAAGTGCAAGTAGATAAATAGGTACCACTCTGGCGGGAAGGTAAACGGTGTTTCCGTGCGCTGCTCTGGTTCACCAGAAGTGGCTTAGTCATGCTGGCCACATGACCAGGAAGCTGTACGCCGGCTCCCTCGGCCAATAAAGTGAGATGAGTGCCACAACCCCAGAGTCGGTCATGACTGGACCTAATGGTCCCTTTACCTTTTATTTTACAAATACATTGGGTGGGGTAGATTTTGTTTGCATTATTGTTGTGTGTTGTGTTGTGTTTTTTGTTTTTGTTTTTAATATTGTGAGCCACTCTGGACAAATGTTTTATTCTGAAAGACTGGATACTGGTGACTTAACCAAACAGTCTCCACTCACCTCTCCCTGAAATCCCATTCCCTTTCCTATCTAAAATTCTTTTGCTTACCGCATTTAAGTTAGAACTTAGCGGCAGCTTCGTGTTGCTACTGGGATAAGGCTGCACCAATGCACTAAAGACAGCTGAGGTCCTGCTATGATGTTTACAGCTCCCATTCTCTTGCCGTTGGGGACTAGGTATAAAAGATGTCACATTGCAAGCTATGAAAGCAAAGTTGGGACAATCTGTATTCTCTCATGAGCTGGAGTGCCTTTTGATCGACCGATGCCCTGGCAAAGCTACATACACTCTCATCCTATTTCACAGGGAATATTTACTCATAATTCTCCTGATGTCTTACAGTCTCACATGACTGCTGTATTTCTTCCATTGGCAATCAGCACTCCTTATCCCTTTTCAGAGCTGTTTTGAACAGGAGTCATTGAATAACAGAAGTCATGATATCGTTTTCAGATTCCACCATTACCTTATGAAATTATGGGCGCTTCCAAAAGGAAACCTTAAAGGACATAAAATAAATCTCATTTCAGAGTTCACAATGTCTTCAAACATGCAGCTTTTTATTATAGCTTATTATTACTGTCATTTATATAACATTTTGTGCAGTGGTTTTGTTTTGTTCTTGCTATTTTCTTGTCTTGTCTGCACAACTTCCTGGTGCAAAAAAGTCATTGTCATCTACCTTTGGCATATGGCGAAGGGAGGCAGAGAGAAAGTAATTTGGCCAAGGTCATAAAATTAGTCAACTTCAGAGGTGGATCTTAAATCCAGATCACAACATAGCTCTTACTGCAGTGGGTCGTATCTGCTAGAATGAGGGAAATTTTTCTTCCTGCCCCCACTTCTGTGTATCTTTTCTGATACTCTGTTCCTGCCTCTGAGTTGGTTCACACATGCAATACTTGCTTGTTTGCTTCACGTGACTAAATATGTGTGAACTGGGCAGCACATGGGATTGGGAAGAGCTGCAGGAATACCCTACAAACAGAGGTCAATGGATTCCAGCTGTCTTCTTATATTGTCAGGCCATTTCCAGACTATCTCTGTTTTGGGGTGTGATTCTGTCACATACTGGCAAATTCAGGCTCCACTATTTACCGTATTTTTCGCTCTATAACACGCACCCGACCATAACACGCACGTAGTTTTTAGAGGAGGAAAATCCGTAGGCATGCCACCCGTAGGCATTCCCTCCATAACACGCACAGACATTTCCCCTTAATTTTTAGGAGGAAAAAGGTGAGTGTTATGGTGCAAAAAATATGGTAAGTTGATTTGGCACTTTGGTGCAAAGTTCCCCTTTCCCCCCTCCAAAACCAGACCCTGCAGGACAAAAAGTGTGGGATAACAACTGACTGACATTACACCATCTAACCTCCCAGCAAACCTTGTGCGAGCAAATCAGGACGAATGCTCAATTAGCAGAACATGTGGAAGAAACCTCAGATCCTATTTCTCAACGTGACCTGTGTATAGCTGCAGTTTGTGCAAATATTCACCTCTGTCTAAGTTTGCATCAACGCCACTCCCCTCCCTTGCCCCCCCCTCCCACTTTCCTGGCCTCAGCGGATATACAGTGGTACCTTGGCTTAAGTACTTAATTCATTCCGGAGGTCCGTTCTTAACCTGAAACTGTTCTTAACCTGAAGCACCACTTTAGCTAATGGGGCTTCCTGCTGCTGCCACCCCGCCAGAGCACGATTTCTGTTCTCATCCTGAAGCAAAGTTCTTAACCCGAGGTACTATTTTTGTGTTAGCAGAGTCTGTAACCTGAAGCGTATGTAACCTGAAGCGTATGTAACCAGAGGTATCACTGTATACCTTCATTGATGGCAAGCCTGGAGCGTTATTTCATTATTTCTCTCTTCCTTCCCACCCACAACTGAACAGCAAAAATCACAGGCCTGCTCTTGGGTAAATTCAAGTTTATACAGCAGCAACAACAAAGCCTCAGCATGATTTACTTGTGTTTGTTGTTGTTGTTGTTGTTTATATGTTTCATAAAGAAAACCCAAAGCCTGGATGCTCTCCAGGAATAATCCCACGTTGTCTGAAACACTGTGCATATATGCCATGATAGCGTCCTTGTCCAACTCTGTTGCCTTTTCTGCGTCACACTCGTCTCTGTTATAAAAGGCACACATTCTTCTCTGGAGGAGTTAAGAGTTGTTATTCAGAAAACAGGGATTTCTCTATGATAATCCCTGCTCCTGTGTCTTTTCCTAAAGGAGGATCTCATTGCGTTGCCTGAATTAAACTCTCCCCTCCATTCTGTTACGTTTCATCATCAGTAAGTGGGAGTTGCCTCTGCAAGGTGCCAATAAGGGCAGGGCCTTTGAGTTCCTGCATTTAGTTTAAGACCATCTACGAATATCTAAGCCAAAGTTCAGATGAAGGGCAGCGTTTCAGCCAGAAAGTCACGCAGCTCACATGTTGGTTAGTATGTCACTTTGAACAGCCCTTATCTGATATTATTATGACTAACCCGGTGCTGACAGCATGGAACAGATTGCAGAAGCCATGTGATGATTATTTAAGGCCTCGCTGGGTACAACGTGTTGCTAATATTAACCCATTCTTTCCGGAATAGCTTTATGTGTAAATTACACCCTCGGAGGGAGACTGCAGTAAGGGAACACTGGGCAATTACACCAAGGGGTTTTTTTTTCCATGAAAACTAATTGCCAGCAGTAATATATTTATAGCCTGACTCTTCTGGCCTGCCCTACACATTACTGCTTAAAGCAGGGAATAAAGTTTGCAGATTGCAGTTGTGGTTCTAAGGTTTGCTTTTTGCTTTTTTTTTAATAAAACTTTTTTTAAAAGAAAAAGAAATCAGAAACTATTACTTCTGGCGGACGTAGGACTTTTTCCAAGCACGGCATGCCAATAAAATGTGGACTTTGGTTTGGTTCTTTTGATGGCTGATCTTTAAAGTTTATTGCAAAGTGCGCCGAAGTCACAGGCTGCAGAAACAGTCTCTCAGCGCAGTACAGAAATGTCACAGTAAGAAGGCAATACAAACAACGGAGGTAATGATTTGTGCATAGTGTGAGGTCATGGGGCAAGCACACATATTGAACCCTTAATAAAGGCTCCTACCAGTACATGGGGCATTTCAAAACACCACCAAATGTAATGTTATATGAAGTATAAATAATAGAAAGAACAGAGTTGGGACAAGAGGAGATGCTGACCTTAACCCCATTACACCCCCTTTTTTGGAGATGCATTTGTGTGTTTTTTGTTTTTTTAAAAGATATTTATTGAAAATTTTTAGGATATAAACATACAACATACAAAACATACAAGACATACAAAAGTAAACATACAAAATAATAAACAATTAAAAACACACATTAATTTTCAGTGATATAACTTCCATATCCTTATTTCCTCTGACCTCCTCATACTTCCCTTCTTTGTATTCCAATTCAGTTTGTTAGTTCAGCAAATCCTTACCATAGAACTTTTATAATCCTTTTTTCATATCTCCTAAAGCATTACAGCTGGAAACCACTTAATTTCTATCCAACATCTTTCTAACATTCATTAATTTTACAATGTTTCTTTAAGTAATCTTTAAATTTCTTCCAGTCTTCTTTCACCGACTCTTCTCCCTGATCTCGGATTCTGCCAGTCATCTCAGCTAGTTCCATACAGTCGATCACCTCTTTTTTGGAGATGCATTTGGAAAAGATGCTGTTCTCAAGGAAGGAGGCCACTCGCACAACAATTTGGAAGAGGGGCAAAGCAAAATGTCAAAAAGTGCCTCCATTTATGCTGGAAAGAAGTTTGGGGGAAGTATCCTCACATGGGAGGCATAGGAATAAATGTAAGTTGTTATGTGCTGAGCTTGGATCCTAGAACAATAGGCAAGTAGGATCCTAGAAGGCAGCAATTGGATTGGTCTGCAGGAGCCGCCCAATCCGGCTCCAGGAGGAAGTGAATAAGCAACCTGCAGGAACAGTGCAATCAGGCTCCAGGAGGGGAGTTGAATCAGCCAATCATATGGGACCCGTTGTGTAAATAATGTATAAATAGCCAGAGGTTTTGGGGAATAGTTATCAGTGCTGCTCCTTAGATTTTATTATGCAGTGGTACATCGGGTTACAGATGCTTCAGGTTACAGACTCCGCCAACCCAGAAATAGTACCTTGGGTTAAGAACTTTGCTTCAGGATGAGAACAGAAATCGCACGGCGGTGGCGGCACAACAACAGGAGGCCCCATTAACTAAAGTGGTACCTCAGGTTAAGAACAGTTTCAGGTTAAGAACAGACCTCCAGAACGAATTAAGTTCTTAACCCGAGATACCACTGTGTTATTTTTAATTGTTGCTTTAACATTGTATTGATATTTGAATTTTATGTACGGTATGTTGTCCTGGAATCCATGTTTTGGATGAGGGTGCTACAAACAAATTCAAAATGCATATGTTCTATGCACTGATGGCATGGTATAAATAAAGGTAAAGGGACCCCAGACCATTAGGTCCAGTCGTGACCGACTCTGGGGTTGCGGTGCTCATCTCGCTTTATTGGCCGAGGGAGCTGATGTACAGCTCATGTGGCCAGCATGACTAAGCCGCTTCTGGTGAACCAGAGCAGTGCACGGAAACACCGTTTACCTTCCCGTCGGAGCGGTACCTATTTATCTACTTGCACTTTGATGTGCTTTCGAGCTGCTAGGTTGGCAGGAGCTGGGACCGAGCAACGGGAGCTCACTCCGTTGCGGGGATTCGAACCGCCGACCTTCTGATCGGCAAGCCCTAGGCTCTGTTGTTTAACCCACAGCGCCACCCGCTTCCCTAGAAATAAATAAATAAATAAATGGTATAAATAAATGGTATAAATAAATTGATGCTAATGCTTTGCATGGTTATCCTTAGAGACAGTGGATTGACTTGTGCTGTGTAAGTGCTATGATGGACAGGGGCCATTCATATCACCGAAGAGATGGTGTTGCCACCTACCAGAACACACAGGGACTGTCTGCTGTACATACTTCAGAGGCTGCCTATGTGGGAAGGCATTTCCCATGTGAAGAGATGGCTGTTCTGCTTCTACGGCCTTTCTACCTCCTGCAGGCCAGAATGGAGGAAATTAATTGGATTCCTACTAGCATGGAGAGGAATAGCTCTTCAAAGGAATAAGGCAGTTTAAGCCTTTTTGTGTTGAGATTATTTTTATTCCTGCTATGACATTGTAGTCCGAACTCTCATCACACCATGCAAGAGAAGTTCAAAATTCTTCCTTGTACAACCCAAATTGCTACTTATCCAAATGTCTTTATACCGCACACCGTTTAAGCATAAATCTATGTAAATAATAAAAGCAGTGGCCGTTTCAGAATTGACCCTTCCTTTACTTTGTTAACTTTATATGTATTTTCTTAAAAACATGCATTGCACGTGTTTTATATAACTGTCCTTCTCTGCATTACACATGGAAGCAGTGATCTGGAAAGATTAGGGTCCCCACGTTCATTCTTGCGGCAGGAAAACATTGCAGGGGGTTGGACTGGATGACTCTTCCAACTCCATAATTCTATGGCTCTATGACTCATTGAAAACCAAACTCTTTAAATGTGCACATAATCAGCAGCTTCCAAAACATGCTAGGTCACAGATTGTTCACCTCTGTAGTAAACTCTATACATAAAGTTTAGGCAATAATAAATCTGCTAAGTCTTTAAGGTTCCACAACATGGGCGTAGCCAAGGGGGGGCTGGGGGCAGCTGCCCCCCTAAATCAAGTAAAACAATAAAAATACTTAACTAACTGAGGTTCTTCCTCCCCACAACACGAAGCCTGCCCCCCTAACATAAATCCTGTCAACACCCATGTTCTACAAGACTCTCATTTGTTTGTTGGTTTCGTTTTTGCTGTAACAGAGTAACGTGATTATCCCTCTTGAATATGAATGTAGTTTAGTTACCCCTTAACTTGCTTTACTGTGGGAGGGGGTGCACGTTCTATGCTCTGTTCACAGACAGGGAGAGCCAGTGTGGTGTAGTGGTTAAGAGTGGTGGACTCGTAATCTGGTGAACTGGGTTCGCTTCCCCGCTCCGCCACATGCAGCTGCTGGGTGATCTTGGGCTAGTCACACTTCTCTGAAGTCTCTCAGCCCCACTCACCTCACAGAGTGTTTGTTGTGGGGGAGGAAGGGAAAGGAGATTGTTAGCCACTTTGAGACTCTTTAGGGTAGTGATAAAGCGGGAAATCAAATCCAAACTCCTCCTCTTCTTCTTCCTCTCACCCTTTCAATGCATGCTTTTGAGTGAAGTGGGGATTCTTTTTTTAATATGTACTAGGTGATTGTCAGCTGCATATGTTGATTTTTCTGGATTAATTAAAGTGATGGTATAGTTTTGTGTTTTTTTTTAAGGATTGCTAAGCACTGTCGATTGCTAAGCACTGTCATTTAACACTGATTGCTAAATCACTGTGCCGCTTGGACTTGCCGATCGGAAGGTTGGCGGTTCGAATCCCTGTGACGGGGTGAGCTCCCATTGCTCGGTGACAGCTCCTGCCAACCTAGCAGTTTGAAAGCATGCAGTGCAAGTAGATAAATAGGTACCGCTCCGGCGGGAAGGTACACGGCATTCCCGTGCACTGCTCTGGCTTCCCCAGAAGCGGCTTAGTCATGCTGGCCGCATGACCCAGAAAAACTGTCTGTGGAAGCGGACAAACGCCGGCTCCCTCGGCCTGTAAAGCCAGGTAAGCGCCACAACCCCAGAGTCGTTCGCAACTGGACTTAACTGTCAGGGGTCACTTTACCTAAGCAAAATTATTTTGGCACAAGTAGTGTAGCAGGGTAGAAATTTCTTTCCAGACCAGTTTGAGGATGAGCAAAACCTGCCTCTTTCTTTTTGAGACTATTTCCACTTTCCCTAGCACTGGAATTGCATGGTAGGGACATGTTTCAGAAGCCTTGCTGTGTATCACATAAATATTTGCACCCACAATATTGTACTATTGCTTATTCTTTCTCTTTGTGTTTCCTCTTTTTGTCTCTGAGTTCCCTCTTTTTACCTTCTCTGTTGGAAAAGAAAGTGTATAAGCAGCACTCCTCTTTTCTCCTGATTTCTGGAACGGGGCTTGGTATTCTAGTCCTGTGTGCCCCTTGGTTTGTGTGCTTCCTCTTTCCTTCCTGGCTCGTACAATTGAGCATGCCCTGTGGCAAAGTGACAGTTGGACTTTCCTTTTGCTTCCATCAGGATGTCCTGCCAAGTTGGAGTATTTGTGTAGTTCCCCTGGGGCTGTGGTGCCTGAACTGAGGGGTTTTCCTAGAAGTGCTTGGAAACGCTGGTGTTTGTGTCCCATCCCCTTGATCTCCTTTTTCGGTTCTCTTATTCAGAGTTGTCGTGGGGTTGTTGTCTGCTGCCCTGTTTGTCTTTTCTTTGACAAACCGAGTCTGTGTCTGCCTGTCAGTCAGTGATGAGTAGCTTTCTGGTGCAGGTACAGCGGTACCTCAGGTTACAGATGCTTCAGGCTACAGTCCACTAACCCAGAAATTGAATTGAAATACTTTATTGCCACTTGTACAACTTGTATACAGTGAGATTACACAAAGCACCTCCCACTCAGCTCTCTTAATCTTAATTCCCCTTGTTTACTGATGCACACCCACCAAACCCGAAAGTCAGTTGTCCTTTTGTTATCTTTTCATTCAGCAGCCTAACAGCTCATGGATAGAAGCTGTTCTTTACCCTGTTGGTGCGACTAATCATGCTTCTATATCTTCTGCCCAAGGGCAGGAGATCAAGAAAGTGCCAGCCATAGTGTGAATCATCCCTGAGAATTTTCCTCACTCTCCTGAGGCAACGTTCTTCCTCTATTTCATCCAGCGGATTCACGGGACAGCCCATAATATCTTGTGCTGTATTCACCTCCTCTGTAGGCACTTCCTATCCGTTGATGTCAAACCAGCATACCACACCGTGATGCAGTATGAAAGGACACTTTCTATTGTGGACTGGTAGAAGGAGATAATCAAATGTTGATTGACATCGTTCTTTCGCAATACTCTGAGGAAATGGAGTTGGGCGTTCTTAACCACCTGGGTTGTATTGATTTTCCAAGTAAGGTCTTCACTGAGATAAACTTCTAGGAATTTAAAGGAAGAGACTCTTTCCACACAGCTCTCCCCGATGTACAGTGGGGCTAGTTCTTCTCTCTTCCTCTGAAAGTCCAACACCATCTCCTTTGTCTTGCTGAAATTAAGGTGCAAGTTGTTCCCTAGGCACCATGTAGATATTTTTTGGACCTCCCCTCTATATGCTGATTCGTCTCCACCTGTTATTAAACCCATTATGGTGGTGTCATCTGCAAGTTTAATGATTGCCGTAGATGGGTCAGATGATACACATAATACAAATAAGTACCACAGGTTAAGAACTTTCCTTCAGAATGAGAAATCACGCTAAATTAGCTAAAGTGGTACCTCAGGTTAAGATCAGTTTCAGGTTAAGAACAGACCTTCAGAACGAATTAAGTTCTTAACCCGAGGTACCACTGTATAGTTAGGCCACTGTACTGCTGTGACCCAGGCGGTTTGTTATAATTATTTCTCCCACATCCCACCAGATCCCAGTTTTGGGGAGTGTCACTGCTTAGAGACAGAGAGACAGGTCATGTATCAACAGCAGTGAGTACTACAGGACAAATGACCACTGGGAGGAGCGCAGAGAGAAGAAATGCCATTTTGCACCTGTAGCAGCAAAATAGGATGCCTTCATCTGCCCCAACTGCAATAAAACATGTTTCTCCCGTATTGGTCTCTAGTGGTCTGACTTTACCCCCAAAGGCGCACTCCTCCAACAACACTGGCAAACATATATTTTGTGCATGGCTCCCCCAATAGAGGCTATTATCTTTATATCTTAACTGTGGGTGCTGAATTGTTCGCTCCCATAACAGGTGTATTAGAGTGATCCCACGTTTCCCTTTTTAAAACTGTTGACTTAAGAGCACATGGCCTGCAGCGACTCTTGAGCAGCCAATTTACTGTTTTAAAGATTTATGCTTATATTGCTATTTTCTGCCGTTGGTACAAGGATTTGCAGAGTACAAGACACGATGGGAAACAGCACTGGATTAGCAAAAAGAAACCAGCCTGCTGTTCAGTTTCATTTATTTATTTTATACTGCCTAGATTAAAATACCGGCAGACACTTCCCCACTTGAGTGAGGGACGACGGGGCTTTGGGATGGAAACTTGTGGTGCCTTTGTAGTATTTGCTGCATTTGCAAAGGCACAAGGAGAGAATTGTGGAGACCACAGGCAACACATCTGCCAACACTGTACCTGATTCCCAAAGAGAGCCAACCTTTCTCAGCCACATTTAGGCTGCGCTCAGACCTGGGGGTTCTTGCATTAGTTTTAGTAGTTATAATGCAAGCACCCCATCCCAATTTTTAATATTCCTTTTTCACTGCGGTACCTGTTGCACTATGGAACTGTGGCTTTTTAACCGATATACTGCCATGCCATGTGGAATTTTAAGCGGTGGGAAAGAACTGTATGCCATAATACCACCCCAAAGTTTGAATGGCATGATTTAAAAAACAACAACAACCATGGGGAAATTATAATGCAAATCTCCCGTGATTTTCTGAGATAACCAAGTTGGAAGTGGATATTTTTCTGGAAACGAGCACTAAACATCTGCTAGATCTGCTATACTTCCAGAAGTGGCTTTTGAATCATAGGAAAGATATAAAACACAAAAATTATCAGGTGAGGAAATGTCGAGAAGATGGAATAAAGTGCCGTCTGAAGGCAGCCTTAGCATAGTTACAGCTCTCTAACCTTTTCCATCTCCCAACTCAACCTGCAAAATGGCTGGAACCTGCTATAGTCCCTGCTCCCAAACTCTGAGGAACATTGCCCTGCAGGGGTCAAACCATAAAGGAGTCTTGGGACTTTCCTATTGGTACTTCTGGTGCTGCTTTCAAAGCCCTGGTCATGTGATGCGATGCTGAACTGACCCAACCTGCTGACCAGAATACTCCTAAGCACCCTTTCCCCCTCAAGAGAAACCACCCAGTTACCGAATATATCCAGGCAATGGACACCGAGAAGAGGCAGGGATGATGGCTAGAACACCAGTGGAGGAAGGCTCTGTCTGAATATGACACAACATAAGTTACAGCTCTTGTCTGAGCCTGCTCAGTGGCAGTAATGGCCCAAAGGAGGGGTGCTTTACTGTAACCCCTGTGTCCACTTAATGCTGTTCAACAAAGTGCTGTTTTGAATAGTTCAGGGATTCCTTTAGTCAGGTCACCAGGGTGATCTCAGAGAATTCGTAGGCCTGCTGTGATACATTTGCAAAGCACTTTGATAAAATCACTCATATCCATTTCAATTTGGAGTCCGCAGTTAAAGCAGTTCAGTCACAGAGTGACTAGGGAACCGCAGCTGCAAGCTAAGTATTTAGAGGCGGGTCTGAAGGGGTTTAGTCTACTATCTCTTTATTTGCCACCTGTCAGTCTTGGCTAAACATCTGTCAGGAGGCTGACTGGATAGATCGGTGAAGTGATAACTTAAGAGGTCCTGGCTGCTGGCCTGAAGAAGGTGGTCATGCAGCCACTTTATTTTTATTTTTTAAAGAAGTCTTCCCTCGACCCAGAGGATTGCTTCAACCACCACTTGGTTGCAGATATTTCCTTCCTGAGCAAGTTGCTTAAGCATCTGTTAGCTAGGCAACTCCAGTCATTTTTGGATGACATTGATTTCTGGATCCATTTCAATTTGGCTTCAGTCCTGGATTTTGCCAGAAACTGCTTTGGTCACCCTGATGGATGACCTCTTCCTGGGGAAGGACAGGGCTTGGAACATGTCCTGAGGAGGGTGACAAAGGAGACCAGTTCTTATGAGAAAAGGTTGAAAGATTTGGATATGTTGAAGGAAGTTATTAAGAGGCAATATGGTTGTTGTTGTTGTTCTTTAGTCGTTTCCGATTCTTCGTGACCCCATGGACCAGAGCATGCCAGGCACTCCTGTCTTCCACTGCCTCCAGCAGTTTGGTCAAACTCATGCTGGTAGCTTCGAGAACACTGTCCAACCATCTCGTCTTTGTCGGCAAGGTGATGTCTCTGCTTTTTAAGATGCTGTCTAGGTTTGTCATTGCTTTTCTCCCAAGAAGCAGGCGTCTTTTAATTTCATGACTGCTGTCACCATCTGCAGTGATCATGGAGCCCAAGAAAGTAAAATCTCTCACTGCCTCCATTTCTTCCCCTTCTATTTGTTAGGAGGTGATGGGCCCAGTGGCCATGATCTCAGTTTTTTTGATGCTGAGCTTCAGCCCATATTTTGTGCTCTCCTCTTTCACCCTCATTAAAAGTTTCTTTAATTCCTCCTCACTTTCTGCCATCAAGGTTGTGTCATCTGCATATCTGAGGTTGTTGATATTTCTTACAACAGGCAATATGGTAGTCATCTTCAAATAGTCATAGTCAGGCAATATGGTAGTCATCTTCAAATGTCACATAGAAGACGGTGGAGAATATTTGCTTCCTGTTCCTCCCAAGGCAAAGACCTAAACCAACGAGTTTAAATTACAAGAAAAATGATTTAGGCTAAACATTAGGAAGAACTCCTGATTGTATGGGTCATTTGACAGACTGCCTTAGAAGGTAATGGACTCTCCATCATTGGTGGTTTGAAACAGAGGCTGGATGGCCACATATCCTGGAATGCTGTATTAGTGGGTTTCCAGCACTGGCAGAGAATTAGATGGCATTTGAGGTCCCTTCCAGCTTTATGATTCTGAATCCTGAACCGGTGTCTGTGGGTGGTAAAGGACTGGATGAGAGCCAATCAATCAGTGCTCAATCCAGACAAGATGCAAGTGCTGTTAGCTGACCAACAGGTCTGACCAACCTGTTCTGAACAAGGATATGTTCCCCCTTAAGGATCAGAGTAACAGTTTGGTTTTTACTTTGAATGCCTAAAAGAGGCATCAGTGGCATGCCATGCTTTCTACTGCCAGGTTGGTGCGCCAGACTTCCTCCTGGACAGAGAGAGACTGAGAGCAGTTATCCATTTCCAAGTGATCCATGCCCAAATAATTCGCAGTACTGACTACTGCAGTGTGTTCTGTGTTGGAGGATTCCTTTGAAAACCTCTCTGAAGCTACAGTGGATGGGCAAAGCTGCAACAATCCTGCAGAGCATATTTCACCAGCTTTAAAACAGCTGCACTCTGTGTTTTCCCCTGTTTTAATCAATGAAGTTTCAAACTTCTTGGCACTGGGGGAACCTCAAGGATGTCCTGCTCCCATACAAAACAGACAGAGGTTGTCAGGAGAGGCATTTCTGCAGGTACCCATTCAGATCAGGTGTATGGTGGTTGAGATTGGGCCTTCTCAGAGGTGATACCATTGCAAGGGAATTTGTACTCTGTTTCCTTATACTCAGAGTCCAGCAAGGGTTTTAGGTGTTAGGTAAATATGGCTTCATTTTCCCTGGCTTATAAATCCTCCCCCCCCCCACTGCTACACTGAGTTTTTTATTTGAGTTTTATATGCTCCTTCAAGGGTTTTTATGGTGAGTGCACTGTATTTTATTCCAAATGCTTTAACAGTCTGCTACTGTTTTTTTTTCATCTTCTTATTTTGTTTTTACACTTATTTATGTATTTTAAAATGTTTGTGATGAGTTGCTGCCTTGAAAGATATTACATGATGCAAAGGGCATACCAAAGTAAATAAGCAAGCATTATTTTATAAAATCTCAAATGCCTGTCAGATAGCACTTTAGGAAAAAACTGTGCTGATAGAACCATTTACAACAGCGAGCCATCCAGAACTTGCACCAAATATGTTTGTTAAGAAATCATTAATAAAGCACAAGGGCTAATAATAATAATAATAATAATAATAATAATAATAATAATAATAATATATTTATACCCCACCCATCTGACTGGGCTGACGTTACGACTGATCCCTTTGAAAGAGCAAGTCAAGTTACTTATTCCTATGTGCACATCTTGCATAATTCTAAGTTGTATTTCCAGAAGCACTGGAGGTGTTGCTGTCACTGGAGGTGCAGCTGGCCTTTGTGGCAAGGAGTTCCTGTTTCTAACTAGGACTGGCTCACCAGCTACAGCCATACCTGGGCCAAGATAGAACAGGATCAGTTGCCCATGCTCTAGTGATGCCACATTGGATTATTGCAATATGCTCTACATGGGGCTACCCTCGAAAATAGTATAGAAACTGCAGCTAGTGCAGAATGCAGCTTCCATAGTGTTAGCATGGCCATCAAGATGGAAGAACACAATGCCACTCGTTAAAACACCACACCTGGCTACGTGTAAATTACTGGTCTATAAATGGCTCAGGGATCAAGTATCTGCAGGAGTGCCTCTTCCACTTGAACCTTCAGTGGCAGGTGGGGAGATCTGTTTGTGGTCCCTATAAGAGAACTTGTACAAGCGATTTCAGCTCTGCAACGATCTGCCCTCGTCACTGTTTAAATGTTGACTAAATATTTTTCACCCACGTCTTAGCAGTCTGAAAGGTTCGTTAGTATGTGTCATGAACAGCATCGTGTGGACTTGTGTTTTGAATCACTGCCGCGTCTGTATATTTTAGTTCTATATTTGTTTTTATGCCTTGATTTGTCGTACAAGACTCTTGGCTCTGTTGTAGGAAATGCAATTACCGTATTTTTTGTCCCATAGGACGCTCCGTCCCATAGGACGCACCTAGTTTTTTTGGGGGGGAAATAAAGGGGGGGGGAATTCCCTTTATTCCCCCCCCCAAAAGCAGGTTGGGGAAACCGAACCAGGTCGAGGAACAGCGGGATGGCAGCGCTGCGCCTCCCAGCTGTCCCCCGAGCTTGTGGGACTGGCCCATGTCTGCCCGGCACGAGGGGCGCTCTGCTTCAGGGCGCCCCACCCGCGGGGCGGCAGGCTGCTATTCGCAGCGTGGGGAGCCCTGCGGGGAACTCCTGCAGGGCTCCCCATGCTGCGGATGTCCGCCCGGCGCGCGGGGCACTCTGCTTCAGGCTGCCCCGCCCGCCGGGCAGCAGGCTGCTATCCGCAGCGTGGGGAGCCCTGCCGGGAACTCCTGCAGGGCTCCCCATGCTGCGGATGTCTGCCCGGCGCGCGGGGCACTCTGCTTCAGGGTGCCCCGCCCGCCGGGCAGCAGGCTGCTATCCGCAGAGTGGGGAGCCCTGCGGGGGCCTCCCGCAGGACTCCCCACGCTGCGGATGTGTTCCCGAAGTGCCGGGCGCTCTGCTTTCAGGGCGCCCGGCGCTCCGGGAAGCAGGCTGCTATCCGCAGCCTAGACATCCCTGCGAGACCTCCCACAGGGCTGCCTAGGCTGCTGATGTCTTCCTGAAGCCTGGAGAGCGAGAGGGGTCGGTGCGCACCGACCCCTCTCGCTATCCAAGCTTCAGCGAAAGCCTGCATTCGCCCCATAGGACGCACCCAGATTTCCCATTCATTTTTGGAGGGGAAAAAGTGTGTTCTATAGGGCGAAAAATACGGTAAGTAACAGCACATTTGTGTGATTTCTCAAATCTAGGAACAGCCATACTCCTTTTTTTAAAAAAAATGAAAATATTTGCATAACGTATTCTGCTTCTGAACTATGCATCCAGGACCACTGGCAAACTATTCAAGCACAGCCCCTCTAGCTTCTGAGATTTCACTAGGCTTCCTTCAAGCTGAGTCTTAAAAAACAGGAAGGCTGAGATTCTCAGAAAGGCCCATTCTGTTTCCAGTATTATTATTATTTTATAAAATTTGTATATTGACCTACATCCATAGATCTCAGGGAGGTTCACAAGATAAAATCACAATGTAAAAGCTCAAAACACACAATCAAAATAAAAACAGTAGCAAACCAATAAACCCCCCCCCCCGGCACATTTTAAGAAGGCATTGGATTTTAAGCAGCCAAAGGCCTGGTTAAAGAGGAACATTTTTGTCTGGCGCCTAAAGGTGTATAACAAAGAATCCCTGGGGAGAAGATTCCACAAACCTGTGGGGAGCCACCACAGAAAAGACCTGTCCTTGTGTTGCTACCCTACGGACTTCTTGTGGAGGAGGCACACAAAGAAGAAGTCCGTAGTGGTATCACACTCTACTTTGTGTTGCATCCTAGCATACAGAGAGAACCCTGGGAACAACAACAACAACAATCTGGCTGGGTTTCCCCAGTCACTCTGGGCGGCTTCCAACAAAATATTAAAATACAATAGTCCTTCAGATATTAAAAGCTTCCCTAAACAGGGCTTCAGATGTCTCCTAAAAGGGAATTCCCACAAAAAGATTTTGTGGGAGAAGCTCTTAGTAAATGGTAGCCAGGGGGACATCTTCCTGCCCTCCTGAGGTCACAGGCTTAGTTTTCGTGAAAGCCTTAGGTCTGGCCTGTAACACTTCAGACTTCAAGCAGAGAATCACAAGATCCAATGTTTCTCCATTCAGAAACAACACACCCATCCACAAAGAAAGCAGTCAGAGAGGCTTCTTGAGAGGTTAAGGCCTTGAAGTTGCTGGACTGAAGGGAAAGTATGATTCTTTATTTTTAAAAAATGCAGAAAATGCTTGTTTATTTGTAGGGTTGTTGTTTTTTTGTCATATAAACTCCAACGTGCAGTCTGAAGTGCTAGAGGACACACAACTTTGGTGACAACAGTGCCTGACACGTAATATTTTTTCCTGATCTCTTCTCTGCCTCCAAAAACTGTTATGCATCTCCTCAACAAGTTATCTTGAAATGTGTGATGATCTAAGGCATTCGTTTCCTTCAAATATAGACCCATTGCAAAAACTCCAGACATAACACTCTCTTCAACCACAAACTCTGCGCTGTCTGGCGAGCCAACAGCCAGAGCCAGCAGAAGCTCAGTCACTTGAATGTAGGTTGTGTAATTGCTGGAATATAAATGGCAACAGCCTTGCGAACTCCCTTTTATGTTGGTAGAAGGGCAAAGAATTCCTGTGGGCAGCCGTGTGACCGGGTCCTGCATGAATGAGAAGCCAACACACACACCCTCCCCATTGTGCTGCCACACAGAAACTTGGGTAACCAAAAGGAGGTAAATTCTTCCAGTGCCTTGTGACTCGATCCCTAACTTGGGGAAGCAGCAGCATAAAGAGCTATTATTTGAGCACTGGTTTGCAATCAGCAGGCTGTGCGAATGTCAGAACGGAGATTTTCTCACTGCCTCTCCTTACGATGGGAGTTTGTGTGTGTGTTTGTTTGTTTGTTTGTTTGTGTGCGCGCGCACGCTGTCGTAAGGACTCTGGGGTTAGAGTGGAGGTGAGGTTCATCTCTTTCTGCACATAGCGACACATTGAAAACATACACTGCGAAATCCCTGCCAGCAAAACGCCAGCCTCCGAGTATCAGATTTTGCCTTACCACAACATTCTCCCTACAGGAGAAAAGAAAAAGGGTGTTACAGTGCCTATCTGCAGAGCTGCGTCAAGGGTTTGGTCGAGGATTTGCTGGGAACTGTGACAGATAAACAATGGACCACAGAACAGAGTAGAAAAACTGATATCTTAAATATTGCTCTCACTACTGAAAAAGGCTGTGTTGGACCTTCAGGTTTAAATTTATGGAGGCAAAATATTCAGAGTCTGTAAGAACTAGTTCATGGGTAGGCAAACTAAGGCCCGGGGGCCAGATCTGGCCCAAGCGCCTTCTCAATCTGGCTCGCGGATGGTCTGGGAATCTGTGTGTTTTTACATGAGTAGAATATGTGCTTTTATTTAAAATGCATATCTGGGTTATTTGTGGGGCATAGGAATTTGTTCATCCCCCCCAAAAATATATATATATATATATAGTCCGGCCCCCCACCAAGGTCTGAGGGACAGTGGAACGGCCCCCTACTGAAAAATTTGCTGACCCCTGGACTAGTTAATGACAGTAATAGTCAAGGACAGGTTTACAGGTTACACAAGTGAATCCATATAGTATTGTCAGCATGGGTGACATTCTCCTCAAATCTGGCTGGAGTGCAGCTGGGTTGCTGCATGAAGAGAGCTTGATGGTGTTGGGTCAATCCCTTGTGAATTATTCTTAACGTAAAGTGGTTTGTCAGTGATTCACCATGCCCTGGTATTATTTTCATGCTGAACCCAAGAGGGGCCAGAAATGAGCTAGCATGAAAACAGAATTGTGTTTGCTTCCCTTGTCCTACCCAAAACGGTCAGGGTTAAGGTCGTGAACAAATTCCATGAGTGAGAAGGTTACTACATCTTCCCTTTACACGAAGAATAATAAGGCAATGCCACAAAGTTATACTGTATTTGTATTTTAATCCTATAAGTGATTGCTTTTATTTTTGAGTAATTCTGAGCTACCCCCTTCAAGATGTAAGTGCTTTTTGGCAAACTGCCAAATACATTAAACTTCTGTAGGAGTTAGGTGGGTTTTTTTGTTTATTGTCCCCTGCCTCTTATCAGGGTGTTCATACTAAGTATTTCTTCTGAAATTCATCATGGTGAAAGCAAAGTTTGAGGTCACCATCTCATTTTTGACCTGTTCCTTTCTCGGATGCATTCCTTAACTCTGTGCTAGGACATGAATGAGTGTAATTGCTCATGCAAGAGAGAGAGAGAGAGAGGAGGAGGAGGAGGAGGAGGAGGAGGAGGAGGAGGAGGAGGAGGAGGAGGAGAAGAAGAAGAAGAAGAAGAAGAAGAAGAAGAAGAAGAAGAAGAAGAAGAAGAAGAAGAAGCAGCAGCAGCAGCAGCAGCAGCAGCTACAACCTGAGTGTTGTGGCCACAATTCATTCAGAAGCCTGGGGGAATTCAAATGACCTTCCTTTTGCGTTCACAAAGACAGGTGGTGGGGACAGCCATTGCCAGCTGGCTACCTCCTTGCACCCTCATGACTCATCATAGATCTCGTCAACACAAGAGGAGATTGTGGGATAATCAGGGTCCTCCTCCCTTTCTTAGCGGAAGCCTATGTGTGTTCAGCCCTTTCACGCTGATGCAGAATGTGGCCTGCAAGGGACATCGCCAACACATATGTCAGCATGCAGGTGGCCTTCTCTCCTGTATTCATAAGCACGTGAGTTGGGCTGTGTGAATCCTTCTTCCGTGAATGAGATTCCAGGTGGGAATGAGATGTGACAGCATCTGTCCATTCTGAAAGTTTCTAGCTCTCCCTCGGCTTTGCCAACCCTCTCACTCAAGGGGGTTTGGAACTGGCTCGGGGTTTAACTCACGCACGCATTGCAACTTGTGCATGCTACTTCCTACTCCACATAGTTCCTTTCGCATCATTCCCATTTTTAGCCTATTATTTCTCCCAATAATTCGTGAGGTTTGAGGCCCACGGCACGTGGGAGAAGCTATTTCAAATCCCCAAATGGCTTGGGACTAAGAATGGAAGAGAATGTGTGCATTTTAAGTGGTCTGACCTATTGCACATCTCCTGGTCCGATACACAGCTTGGAACATAGTTATCCTTCTCAGCTCAAAAACATGCAGGAAAATGTAGATAAAATGAATAAAATACATTTAGAAATACATGCTGAAATAGGTATTTAGTGATTAAATATGTTTTAAATATTATATGATACATTTTATTTAAAAAGAGTTCGCATATTGATGCACACATTGACAGAATGCATTGATGAATAAGCATATGCAATATTGTGTCGCCATGGACTTGAAATAGGCTGATCCATCCATGCATACTTGAGACCAGTGAACCTTGAGGTCTATTAACCATTAATTCCATATGAACCTGCCCAGAGTTAAGATCTTCTTATGTGGCTCTTCTTAGGATCCTCCTTTCAGAGACAAGCCAAGTGGTGACCTGAGAAAGGGCCTTTTCAGTGGTGGCGCCCTCTCTCTGGAATGCCCTCTCCAGGGAGGTTCTCTTGAAACCAGCAGAATACCTTTTAATTTTTTCAGTTCCTTTTGATTGTCTGCTTAATTGGTTTTTTAAATCCCAGTACTGTTCAGGTTTTATAGTATTTTAATTCCTCTTCTGCTGTTCTGGTAATCCCTTTTGGTGTTTATGAGAGGGATAGAACTTGTTCGAAGGAAGGAAGGAAGGAAGGAAGGAAGGAAGGAAGGAAGGAAGGAAGGGGCATTTAAAAATACCATACTGTTTCCCACTTTATATGTGTTACTGCTGAATTTGAGGTGGGTATAACTCCTCTCTAGCAAGGCAACCATTTTGTCTCTTGTGGTTTCATTCTGCTGACTCAATACATACAACATAAGCTTTTCTGCTATCTCTGTGTGTATGTCTTTATTTATTTATTTTTTAAAAAACTGTTCCTCTGTGAGTGTGAAGAGTCTGCGAAATAGCTTCATCAGCACCACAGGAAAAAGGTGAAAACCTGTTGTCAATCGCTAGACATTTAATCTAGTAGAATCCCAGCAAATTACTGTTATCAGCCAATTCTAATTTTTGTGTGTGTGTGTGTACAAACATCAGTGGGTGTGTTTTTATTACTAGTTGTGGTATATACAGAGATGATCCATTTATTTATAGGATTAGGGAGTTATAGGTGACTGTGAAATAAGCTGCCCCTCTGTCAAATTCTGCTCTCAGTTGGAAGATTTCCCCATTTTTACAGGGTGAGACGCAGTTCATCTTGTCTAGTACATGACATTCTTCCCTTTCTAACTTAATAACCACTTTTGTGTCATATCACTCTAATTACCCGGCTTGTGACAGCTTGGCAAATTTAGATATTAAATTGCATTGATCTCTTGATATAGTGAGACTCCAAAATACTTTTCACTGAGAGGTTAATAGTGAACCTTCGGAGGTCAAGAGCCCATGCTTTATCCAGCAAAGCACCTTGTCTACTCTGAAACTATTTCAAAGAGTCCTTCTGCCGTACGTCTCAATGAACAGAACTATTGTATTCAGTGAGATTCTTATCAGCAGGGTCCTCTGTTTCCTACCATGCACATTTGCTCTGAGTCACAAAATTAATTAATGGAGAAAATTTATTTTAAAATGGAGCAGTGAAGCTGATTTAGTGTCTTCTCTTCATTTATAAATGTCTCTACCCCTATGGCTACGAGTTACATTAGTTATTTTTCTTTTCTCTTCAATCTATGTACAATGTGGTGTAATGAGTTGAGATATCAAGACGCTTGCAAAGAGCCAAGTGCATTCCTTCTAATGCAGTTTATTTTAGTTTTATAGTTGTCTTTTTTTCTTCATTAATAGCTTCATCAAGACAGCATGCCAAGATAACTGAGTGGCCTGGAAGGTGCAACTCTTCTGGGCATGGAGATGTGTGGTGGTGAAGAAAGGATGAACTCTTTGGGCATCTGCCTGTCAAACAGTTGTTAAAAACAAAGGAACTAAGGTCTGGGGTTTTGTTGTTGTTGTTGTTGTTTAGCTGTGTCCGACTCTTCATGACCCCACAGACCAGAGCACGCCAGGCACTCCTGTCTTCCACTGCCTCCCACAGTTGGGTCAAACTCATGTTAGTCGCTTCAAGAACACTGTCCAACCATCTCATCCTCTGTCGTCCCCTTCTCCTTGTGCCCTCAATCTTTCCCAACATCAGGGTCTTTTCCAGGGAGTCTTCTCTTCTCATGAGATGGCCAAAGTATTGGGCCCTCAGCTTCAGGATATGTCCTTCCAGTGAGCACTCAGGGCCGATTTTCTTCAGAATGGATAGGTTTGATCTTCTTGCAGTCCACGGGACTCTCTAGAGTCTCCTCCAGCACCATAATTCAAAAGCATCAATTCTTCGGCGATCAGCCTTCTTTATGGTCCAGCACTCACTTCCATACATCACTACTGGGAAAACCATAGCTCTGACTATACGGACCTTTGTCAGGAAGGTGATGTCTCTACTTTTTAAGATGCTGTCTAGGTTGCCATTACTTTTCTCCCAAGAAGCAGGGGTCTTTTAATTTCATGACTGCTGTCACCATCTGCAGTGATCATGGAGCCCAAGAAAGTAAAATCTCTCACTGCCTCCATTTCTTCCCCTTCTATTTGCTAGGAGGTGATGGGACCAGTGGCCATGATCTTAGTTTAACATGAATGATACTGGAACACTATTACTTAGGAAGCTGCCATACACTGGATAAGATCACTGGCCCATCTATCTCAGAGCTCTCTCCAAGGTTTCAGACTGTGGACAATTCCACCTGGAAATGCCAGGCGTTGAAGCTGAGACCTTCTGTATGAAATGTAGAAGCTCCACCAATGGGCTGTTGCCTCTCTTCTCATAATTGCCTCTGCTCTTGGTAAAGAAAAAATGTCTCCCCCATTATTGTTATTTTTTAAATGTGTTTTGCAAATATAAGCTAGAATGTCATTTCAAGCATAGTAGCGGTCTGTTTTACTAGGGTGACACTTTGGGTTCTGTACTGTAGGGTCAAGTGTTCAAGTGAACTTTCTAGTTTCTTCCTGCCTGCCAGATAGCATCAGAACTGCCAGATTTGTGTGCCTCCAGCTCCCGTTCTGGACAGGCAATCCAGATTCCAGGATACATTGGTTGATGGCGCTGAAGTCCGCAGTGATATCTGGGAGAAGGATGATGCTCCCCCTCTCTCAGAGAGCAACCAAGGCAATTTCAAGCTCCCTGCCTCCACTCTCTTTCTACTCTAGCCTGAAACTGCACTCTTGAAGGTTGTCTAGGATGGCATGTGATGTCACATGGAAGGCTGGTGGTCAAGGTGAGGGAATTTACAGATATCTGTAGCCCTCATGCCCAAGTGGAAGTTACTTTAGGTTCAAGCACACTTACCTGTCTGTCACTGGATTAGGAATGAGCAATGGCCACAAGTGAGCCATACTTAGCCATGGTATACGATCCTCTCTTGATACCTTTTGTGTTGACCACTGGTACAGCTTTTCTGGCAGGTAGGGTATCAGATTTATCCTTACAGATAGGTAGCCATGTTGGTCTGCCATAGTCAAAATTAAAAAATTCCTTCCAGTAGCACCTTAAAGACCAACTAAGTTAGTTCTTGGTATGAGCTTTCGTGTGCATGCACACTTCTTCAGATACTATCTGAAGAAGTATCTGAAGAAGTGTGCATGCACACGAAAGCTCATACCAAGAACTAACTTAGTTGGTCTTTAAGGTGCTACTGGAAGGAATTTTTTAATTTAGATTTATCCTTGTATTTTTGCGTGGACACGTGGAGTCCCCCCAACCCCAGGCGACCCCTGAGTGGAATAATGACTCAAGACAATGTGCTATGGGATTAAAATTAGCCACAACTTTATTAAGTTTCAGATGTAGGGAGACCTTGGCTCAGGCATTGGGCGTTTATCCTTCCCAGTCCCCAGCCAGGGATCTGGGGGACATCAAGGTTATCCAGAATGTGTGGGGATTGGGCTGGCGCTGGAGAACATATGTTCAAGCAGAGAGCCCACCCCCCGTTTTGCTGCCGTCGCAGGGGAGAGCAATGACAACCTCTCGGCGTATGGCCAATGCCTCCCGTCAAGACCCCTTTAACAGGGAACCCTGGGACCACTGCCACAAGGGGTGTGTGGGTCACTGTTTCACGCCCCCCCCCATTTAGGAAGATAGACTAAAGGATTCCACCCAAGGCCTGAAACTGCCAAAGTTCTGAAGTTTTGCTATGGGGAAGGCAAAACCTGCCAATGCAGGAAAATTCCTTTCTGGCCCTTCAACAGTGACCATGACATAGCAGCGCCCACGTACCTGTGAAGAAGAGGTTAACCTGCAAAAGAAGGCTTAACTGAGGGAGGGCAGGGTGAGAGAAGCTCTGGAGACAATTGATGCTTCGCAGGTAAGATTCACCTTCTGTTGTGTGGGCAGCGCGGTCCCTCCCCCTACCTGGCCAATCCCCTGGCAACGCCACCCCAGGTGGGATTGGGCGATTGGCTGAGGTAGGCAGAGACCTCCAAGCATCCAGCCTGGGGAGGGCGAAGCCAGCCCGTACTACCAGGAGCCACACTGGGATCTGGGAGGCTGTGCCATTTGATGTGGGAGGCGGTCATTTTTGACTTTTTTTTATCTTGCTATGTTAATGAGTCTTTTAGAGCTGAAATAAATGTGACCCTTGGTTTCAATGTGAGTTTTCTTCCCAGGTTTTCCGAATGCTTAACAAATATTTGGCGCCGGATAACAGCTGGCATTTAAACTTGCATATCTGAAATGATTTTTGTATGTATTTGGTAGTTTATAGCTGACAATGCTTGATAGACAGCCTGCAGTGGTATTTGGGTTTTTTGACAGTATTTGACAGCTGATATTTGGCGTTTGTTACTTGATACCTTCGCACAAACCAAAGAATCAAGAGTTTGAAGCAGTCAGGTTTGTCTGTTTGCCAGAGTGACATATTCTGTCCCTTGCATGTTATGCAGCTGAGAGGCTGGAGTGGCAATAAAGGATGGAAGCAAGCAAATCAAGTATAGAGGAGCCCAAAAGAATAACAACACAAAAACACAAAACAAAAAGGCCCCCAAACCCTAACCTGGGGGTATAAATGCATATAGTCCATTGTGTTTGGGATTAATGGAAAACTAGATCATCCGGTTATATAGACTGTAACTGTAAACCCAGTGAATGCTCCCACTGTTTCATGTACAGTTTTACCTGCTTGTATGTTTTGTGCTGAGGGACCATTGTGACCATGGGAGGATTATCTCTGTTCTATTTGTTTTATTAAACTAATTAAAGTATTTCAGACTAGGAAGTACTTTTCCAGTTATTATGAAAACACTCCAGGGATAAACAACGAAGAAACAGGAAAGGGTGCTGTATAGGTTTTGCAAACGCACAATTAATGCAGTGTTGTAAAACCCTCTGAAAATTAACAGCATCATCCAGCCAAAGTTAAGATTTTTATTTTTTAAAAATTTCCATTGATTTCAGCGGGAGAGGGAAGCATGTACTTAACTTTGTGAAACTGGCCATGACTTAACAGGCTGATCTGCTTCACTGTGAATTTACAGCTAAATCTCTGGGTATTTGTGAGCAGGAGAGAAATAAGAGAGCTCTCCCCTTTTTACTGCTTCGTAATGCTACAGTGCCATCATAATAACTATAAGAAAGGGAGCAAGATTTGGTTCTGGCTCATGCATAACCAATAAAATTGCTAATTAAGGGACAGATTCTGCCCTCTGGTACTTGGGTGAAACTCTCATTAGTGTGAAATAATGGTGTTGTGTCTTTTAATTCAGGTCAGAATCTGAATCTGATGTGCCAGTCTGTTAAGACGTATTCTCTGGGTTGAAAGGGGGGTGTCAGTGGAACAAATTTTGTCGAAAGTGGCTAAAAACAAGACTGCAAAATAGTTATTAAAACGTCCATTTATTTGAAGGCTGTGCATTCACCTTTCAGTTGGAAACCAATAGAATATTTGCAGTCTTGATTCAACTCCTCTCTCCCACTATATACTAAGTGAAATTGGTTGCTTAATGGCACCTGAAAATCCCAGTTCTGCAGTACTGGAGATGTCCCATGTAAGCCTCCCATGTGGAGGGAGACACAGCTCCTTGGTAGATAGAGCACATTCCTTGCACATAGAAGGTCCCAGCCTTAATTATTGGCAATTTTAACTAGAAGGAGTGCCAGTCAGAGTAAGCAGTCTTGTACTAGATATGGGATGCGGGTGGCGCTGTGGGTTAAACCACAGAGCCTAGGACTTGCTGATCAGAAGGTTGGCGGTTTGAATCCCCGCGACAGGGTGAGCTCCCATTCCTCGGTCCCAGCTCCTGCCAACCTAGCAGTTCAAAAATATGTCAAAGTGCAAGTAGACAAATAGGTACCGCGCCAGCGGGAAGATAAATGGCGTTTCTGTGTGCTGCTCTGGTTCTCCAGAAGTGGCTTCATCATGCTGGCCACATGACCCGGAAGCTGTACGTCGGCTCCCTCGGCCAATAAAGAGAGATGAGCACCGCAACCCCAAAGTTGGTCACGACTGGACCTAATGGTCAGGGGTCCCTTTACCTTTACCTTACTAGAAGGATCCATGATCTGACTCGGTAGAAGACAGTTCCATATGCTGAGAAATGTTGCAAGCACACAAGCACCCTGTAATGTGATTGCGCCCCACACCAATTTTGAGGTCTTCCTGTCACCCGTCTGCTCATGAGTGTTTATATTTCTGTGTGGAACCATTTGTAGCCAACGTCTTCCTTATTGGTGCCTCAACAGAAGAGTTGTGCCAAGTGATCACTGACGTATGTCATCCTAAAAACCTGAATACAGTGGTACCTCTGGTTGTGTACTTAATTTGTTCGGGAGGTCCGTTCTTAACCTGAAACTGTTCTTAACCTGAAGCACCACTTTAGCTAATGGAGCCTCCCACTGCCGCCACACCGCTGGAACATGATTTCTGTTCTCATCCTGAAGCAAAGTTCTTAACCTGAAGCACTATTTCTGGGTTAGTGGAGTCTGTAACCTGAAGCATATGTAACCCAAGGTACCACTGTATCCACTTCGGAGATGGACATGTTGCTGAGCATGGTAAAGGGGACCCCTGACAGTTAAGCCCAGTCGTGAATGACTCTGGGGTTGCGACGTTCATCTCGCTTTACAGGCCGAGGGAGCTGGCGTTTGTCTGCTTCCGCAGACAGTTTTTCCAGGTCATGTGGCCAGCATGACTAAGCCACTTCTGGCAAAGCCAGAGTAGCACACGGAAACGCCGTTTACCTTCCCGCCAGAGCGGTATCCATTTATCTACTTGCACTTTGACATGCTTTCGAACTGCTAGGTTGGCAGGAGCCGGGACTGAACAACGGGAGCTCACCCTGTTGCAGGGTCTCGAACCGCCAACCTTCCGATCGGCAAGTCCAAGCAGCACAGTTGTTTAAACCAAAGTGCCCAGAAGAGATTTCTTATTAGCTATTAAATATTAGCTTCTTTTTATGCTAGTGCTTTCAGGTTTAGATGCAAGCGGCATCTAGCCTTTGTCATCCTGCAAACCCTTCCTTTTTAATTCAATGTGTTTTGTGTTAAGTGCACAAAAATGTCAATAGGGACATGAAGAACTCAAGGTAAGAAACATGGTGTATTTATTGTTGTTGTTGTTGTTGTTGTTGTTGTTGTTATTTACAAAGCACGATGGCTCTGCAGTATGGCAGCAGACAGGCTGGAAGTGAATTCCCCCCTTCTTCCATGTGCTGACCTCTTTCATGCTACTTACTGTGAATTAAATCTGCGAGTGAAAACCAGTTTGGGCATGTGCAGCAGCCTTCCATTGCTGCCCAATAATAAGATTTATGTTTCCAAGGAACTGCGACAAATAAAAACGGGGGTAAGAGGGAGGGGTTAAGAGCCAGTAGCTGTCACTGTGTAAAATAGAAGTATATATGTTTGGATAGGGAGTTGGGGCGAAGCTTGGATTAGCTCATCTCATATCCTGTTTGCCGTGTGCTCCCCTTTCCGAAAGTTCAGAATGAAACAGCTGTGAGTGTTGTGGGGTTTAGCACATCTCATGCCATTACAGCTTTCAAAAGTCAAATGGGATAAAAATCAGTTGTGACCTGCTCAAGACATGTGATTGCGCAAATGGCATGACTGTTGTTTGTTGTTCCCTTGGGAATGATTAGTAACGGCAAACGAACTCGTGAAAGGGATACACTGAAGGCAGAGAAAGAAAGATCTCTCTCTGCCCTCCGCCTTCTTCATAGCTTCAAACATGCATAACTTTTCATCCACACTGAGCCCAGCTCTGCCAAACAGTGTAATCCACGCCCCCTGCAACCTTTAGGTTATAAATAACTTTTGAACGAGGCACATGCATACCCACAGTTGTAGCAAGGATGTCGTGAAAAGGATTGCTTGTGCAACAAAGCATCTTCAAGGGGCGAAGAGCCATAGACTGAACCCCAAAGGAATCATTTAAGAATTGAAAAACGTCTTTTTCCTCTCCCCTCACACCTTAGACAGGGAGCCCACCTGTCCCTGTTGCTGATATCTAACACCCAGGGGATCCAAATCTCTCGGAAAAGTCCATAGAACCGTATGTCTTTCCTCCACGACTCTCTCCGATTAGAACCCACAAGTTCATAGGAAAGAATCAAGCCTTAAAGACTATATATAACGGCATTTGCTCTCACGGGCTGGCACCCACTTTGTCAGGTGCAAGTCCATGAAACACGTGCTTCAACTCAAGCTTGGAAAGTGTGTGATCTGATGATAGGCGTCTTCTTTTATGCAATAGCTAGCAGAGCAGTCCCCAAGCCTTCCTCCGTGCAAATGCCAGAGAAAGCTGCCTTTCATATTAAGGAGAGGAATGTCCTCTGTAGCAAGCTCCTGATTTAAAATAACCAATATTTGTATGTATCTCAAATTGCCCAGAAGATATTTTGGTCTGCTTATTTGCATGATATGGAAACAATTTTCGGCAGCGAGTGTTTTAAGCTATTTTGGTGTTGCTTTTCTTTTGGAGCGATCAGAAGGGTATACATTTAGGAACGTGTTTCTCTCTCTTCCCTTTTGAAGTCGGCAAAGTGTCTAATTTGCAGCAGAAGAGAGGGAAAGTTGGAAATAGTACACAGACGTACGTTTGAACTTGGGAAAACTTTGAGGAGTTTTGAGAATCCGTGTTTGAAAAGAGTCGCTTGCAAATTCTCTTCCTCCCCCTCTTTCTTCTTCTTTTGGATGAACTTGAATAGCTCTGAGCTGAGCATTCATTTTTCTGTGTATAATCTAGAATGCTGTCCATTCCACTTCCTGCCAAGTTGGGTGGTGTGAAAGGTGAAAGGAAAGCAGACTGCAGCCAGGTAAGGCAGAGGGAAAGCTGAAGGAAGCCTGTCACTGGGGGTAGCAAGAGGAAGTGTAGAAGCAGCATCCCCTGTTCTTCAAAACAGCAAGCTTGATAAGGTAAAGGTAAAGGGACCCCTGACCGTTAAGTCCAGTCATGTCCGACTCTGGGGTTGCGGCGCTCATCTCGGTTTACTGGCCGAGGGAGCCGGCGTACAGCTTCCGGGTCATGTGGCCAGCATGACTAAGCCACTTCTGGTGAACCAGAGCAGCGCACGGAAACACCGTTTACTTTCCCGCCGGAGTGGTACCTATTTATCTGCTTGCACTTTGTGCTTCCGAACTGCTAGGTGGGCAAGAGCAGGGACCGAGCAACGGGAGCTCACTCCGTCGTGGGGATTCAAACTGCCCACCTTCTGATCGGCAAGTCTGTGGTTTAACCCACAGAGCCACCTGCATCCCACAGCAAGTTTAATAGAGAGGCCTTTATATGGTGTTCGGACAAGAGCATATAATCTATTGTGATCTGCTGCTACTAAGATTCTGGTCTGGTCAGGTCCCCTCCACCCTTTGGCCAGAGATAGATTGATGGTTCAGAAGGTGATTTGCCACCTTAGGTAAAACCAGATTCATTTTCATGTCCACTAATGTAGAATCCAGGATAAATTTCTACATGGGAAGAGAATAACACATTGAATGTACCGTATTTCTGCCTGCCGCATCACTTTTCAGGAGACACAGATAGCAATATTTGCATGTAAACAGTGCACACAGCAAGTTGTTTCGGATACACTGATCTCCATAATCCTTATGAAACCACACACAAACACCTTCCCTATGATAGATTATCTCATCTGCCCTCATATTGTTTACGTGCTCCCTAATTCTTCAAGCAGTGTAATTTTCCAGGGGTGCAGCGCTCACCCGGGTTTGGTTCCCATTGGAAGGTCACGGGAGGTTTACGTAATGTGTGCAACTATTTACAAATGTAGTGCAAATATTGAAAATAAATAAGTGAAAGTAAGTAAATACTGCTTGAACACAGTTGAATATATCTCTTGAACACTCACAAAGAGACAATAAGAATCCACAGCTCCCACGCCAAATTTTGAGGGAGACTGCCAGCGCTTGAAAACGCTGTTAGCTTTTTCAGCGCCCCGCAAAACCCAGCTCTCTGACTCCATCTGGCTCAAAGGTGCAGTCTGCACACACACACAGCTTCACCTCATCACCACCATTTTCTGTTCGGCTTTTCCTCTTCAGAACCTGACCCTGTATCAAGAAGTCATTGGCTAGCTATTAGCTCCCATGGCAACCTGTCACCTGTTGAAAATAACAAAAGAGATGTGATGGGCAAGACGTATCCAGCAGGTTTGACTTTAGCTGTCCTCATCTAGTCCTTACCCCAATAGCTTTATTCAGTGTTGTAAATCTGGGACAAAGGGCATGTCTGCATTTGCAAGTCCCACCCTCAACATCCCAGGCATGCAAGCTACCCTTTAGATCTTTGCTTCAGTTGTGAGTAGGCCTATAGAAAGTTCTGAGCATGTTTGGTTGACTTTTAGGTTGGGTAAATTTGTCAGCTTTGGTTTCTCTCCGTTTCTCATTTTCCAAATTTTCAAGGCGGCTCCCCACATTTCTACATGAGCCTGCAATTTTTTTAAAAAAAATGTTTTCATGAAAATTCACCAGCATTTTAGTGTCCTATTTTTGCATGCTATTTTGGCGAACACACACACTTTCTTGCAATGAAATTTCCCTTAATACAATGCATTTTTTTGTATGTTATTCTCATAAATATATGTATTTTGGGGCATGGTTCACTCTACCAGAAAACTGAAAAGTTAGGAGAACTGGCAAAGGATGGCTGAGTTTTGGTTCATGTGTTACAAAGAAGCAAGGAGGATAGGGTGGGGAAGTCATTCATGTTTCCTTGCGAATGTTTCTTATGCTCTTCCACAAGCCATAGTGTTTGAAGACATTCTCAGTGTGATGCTTACTAGGTTGTAAGGCCCACTGAACACAGTATGGCTTCTAAGAAAACATACATACAGTTGTGCTCCTGGCTGAAGAGGGATTCAGATTTGAATCTTGAGCATTCATATTCTAATAGATATCCATTACACTAGCCTGAAGTTTTGAGGGAACTAGACATTCATGTCAAGAGACAAATCCTGCCAATTTCCCTGTGTTGTGTACTATATGCACTTTATTTTCTTTGTGTGATATCACAAATTGTGCATAAGAGCCAGCTAATTTTGTGTACATTAAAATTCAGATAAAGATGGGCCAACTCCTATGTCCTCACACAGTTACAACTTTCCCACCTTTCTGGTTTTTTTTAGAAAATACATGACATGCTTTCATCTTTTATGTTTTCATCTTTTATGTTTTAGGCATCAGATAGGCAAAAGATTTTATTTTATTTTAAAAATCATATCCTATATTCTGGGCATCAAAAATCTAGGTAGCTAATAAATTCAAAACGTAATGCAGAATAAAATATACATAAAACCACTAGTCAAACAAAACCATTTGTTGTTGTTGTTATTTAGTTGTCTTAGTTGTGTTCGATTCTCCGTGACCCCGTGAACCAGAACATGCCTTGGAAATTCTTACTTTCTTCTCAAAGCTTCTCCTTTTTTTATGTCCATGGAGTTTTCTTGGCAAAATACTGGAGTGGTTTGCCAGTTCCTTCTCCAGGTGGATCACATTTAGTCTAAACTCTCGGCTATAACCTGTCCCTCATAATTCTTGGAGTTATCCAAGCCCCTTTGCCACGACAAGGCGATGATCCATGAAGGGGAAATAAAACATTATATTAAAACATTGACTGGCTAGAATGCTTAAAAACAAACAAACCAACAACAACACTAAAAAGTCAAATAGAAACAAACCTGGCAGTCCTCTCCTAGGAAGCTATTGCATAGGGAAGGTGCCAGCACAAAATAGGCCCTGCTTGTAAGGAACTACCAACTTGTGGCTTCATGTGTTGAGGGAATCTAAGGCAGGGCATCACCAGGAAGATGCATAGAAGCAGGCAGTTCTTGAGATACCCCAAGTCCAGGCCTTAGGTACCAGGCCAGTCAGCAGACCAACTCTACATTACAAAAATGTCTGCAGACATGATATGAAGGCTGGTGACATCAACCTCCCCATAGGGGAATCCCTTGCAGATGACTGCAGTGCCTGGAGACAGACAGTCAGGTCATGTATCCACAGCAACAGCCACAAGAGAAATGGCTACTGCGAGGAGTGCAGAGAGAAGAAGCGCCATGGTGTATCTGCACCAGCGAAACCGGAAGCCTTCATCTGCCCCAGCTGTAGTAAAACATATCTCTCTCTCTGCAGCAACAGCAGGTGCTGTAACTCTCTAATGGTGCACTCTTTCATTGTATCTCAAGACAGATGGATGCCAACAAAGGCCTGCAGCGTTCCTACTGCAAACTCAGAACAGGCAGTATTTAAATAACACCTCTTCGATAAAACGAATAAGATTATTTTTGTAAACACGCAATCCCATGCCCATTGTAACACAGTGGTATCCCATATACAGTGGTACCTCGGGTTAAGAACAGCCCTGTTGATTAACTGTTCGGTTTATGAACTCCGCAAACCCAGAAGTAGTGTCCCTGTTTGCGAACTTTACCTTGGTTTAAGAACAGCCCCGTTGACGAACTATTCGGTTAATGAACTCCGCAAAACTGGAAGTAGTGTCCCGGTTTGCGAACTTTACCTCAGTCTAAAAATAGAAGCCAAACGGTGGGCACCGGCGGCAGAAGGCCTCATTAGGGAAAGCGCACCTCAGTTTAAGAACGATTTTGGTTTAAGAACGGACTTCCGGAATGGATTAAGTTTGTAAACCGAGGTAGCACTGTATATTTATCTGAGAATAAGCTCCACTGAACATTGCGACTATGAATAAGCATACATAGATTAATGTTCCTTATCTCCTGTTTGCTGCCATTTCAGATGTCAGCCTTATGAACATTTGCCTTTCAGCAATGGTTTTCAAACTTTGCACCTAGCTTCCTACCTTCCCGAACTGACTTGTTGGCTAAGAGGAACAATCGCCCTGTAACCCCCAACATGCTGTGTGGGATTTTGGATCAGGTTCAAGGAAACACTGTTCATGGATGGCACTGATCAGACCTGTTGGGCTTCATAGGAACCTTGCTTGAACTTTGTGTCCTGGAACATAGTCAACATTCTTCAGCTTCACATTGCAGCAGCAGGTCCGTTGGCTTTCAAGGAAGAATGCCTGCCATTTCAGATCATATCTCTGAGGTATCTCTCTCATAAATATCGGATCAACCATAGGGTACCTGGGGAAAATAATTTGAAAATGACCATGAAGGGTTCATAGGCATCAGACCCTAAAAAGAGCGAAGGGTGTTGACTAATTGACAACTGGCAAGTTGACTAATGAATTTTTCAATATTCTTCACATCACATGCAGAAGCCACCAGCTACCAGCTCCACACACCAGGACAGTATTCCTTGCACGCTCAAGCCCCACATGCTATAATGTATGAGTGATATTAATTAGGTTTTTTGCAAAGTACCATACTCCTCAACTTGAGCTGAACCAGAAATAAATATGTAGCCATATATTAAAGCTTTTTTAGTTGAAGAGAAGGACAGGGTGAAGGCACCTATATGAAACTCAACGTATGTTGGCTTGTTCTTGTATTAATGTTGGCAGCGCCTTGAGATTAATTTGGTTACCACCATGGGTAAAGAATAAGAAACAGTATACCATAATGTAACTATGTTTACCGATTCATTTCTGGAATTAAAACTTATTGCCGCATTATATATGCAAGGGCAGACTCCCCTCCCCCACCCTTTCCTTTGGAAGATGAAAGGAGGCACATTTTGGTAATTAAAGTGAATGTTGCCCTCTAAAGAGTCAGACGTAGAAAACTTGTCATTCAGGCTATCATTACACGAGATTGGGGAGGAAATCTTTAGGATATCAGCATTCTGTACCCTCTTGTTTCTCTTTTGTGATGTGATAACATCTAGTTAATATGCCATTCAACAGCGCAGGTCAAATGTCATTTTCTAACATCATGTTACTTCCTGTCTCATCAGTATGTACAAGACAGGACGAGCCTTGCATCTTAAAACATCAGAAAGCGAGGGTCATGATGAAATAACACAACAGAAATATCGCATAGATCCTGAAAGCAATTATATTAAAGGGCTTTCCATTTTGACACATTTAGATTAAGAATAAGTCTTTCCTGTTTCATGCGCCTGCTGTCAAGAATGTTGTTAAAACAAGGAAACTACCTCCAAAGAGAATAACTTTTAAGCACCAAAATGCAAAAGGGATAAGCACTAAATATATGGGTAGATATATTATGCTGTAACGTCGATTTGTGGTGTTCTTAATACAAAGCACAGTAGGGCTTAATTAAAAAGTGATTGTACCGATCTATCACAAACCTGCATTAAGGATATAGATGCCAAGAAAATTAAGTTGAATAGGTGGTAGTAATGAAATTGATTTTTTATTGAATAGTTTTTATTTCTCCAGCTTTGTTTTCTAATCCAGCCTCTTCATCAGTTAAGTGTGAGACATTCTTCAGCCAGATTCTTTTTAACTTCAGCATGCAGCTGGTTTTTGATACCAGAATTTGCATTTCCATTAATCCTTTGTATTTTTTTTTAAATGTTTGAAACTGCTGATAAAGACTTGAAGACTTAATCATGGCAGTAAATGAAGAAGAACAAACCCTTTCAGCCTTGTTCTTTCCCTTCTGGTTCCTTCAGCAGAATGCTCAGGTTGCTACTGGAGCAAAGCTGTTTTGCTAGATTTTTTTTTATTTCATGTAAGCAAAAAGTCTGAGACACGCTAAGAAAGCTCCAGGCAGTCCCATAACTGTACTTTATTACTTCGTAGAGAAATCCCCATCAAACAGCCACGTGTCTTCTGAACCCAATATATTTAATGTTCCACTGATAACGCTGCGCAGGAGACAAAATGGGCACAACTCACTAACTACTTCTTATGTGTAGCACCATATTAATTTAAATAACTGTGAACACAGCCTGCAAATACATGGGCACAATCCAGCCACGGATAAGCACATAGAAGGGGAAGGGATTTTAAAATGCTGAAATTTGCTCATCTGCTCTCCTTCTCCCCACCCCTCAATCTTTTTTTTGCCCACAATCTTCCTCAGCCTGCAATGGTATGTGTTTTGCCCTACTTTCAGTGGAGCAGAAAGAATAACCAAGGAGGACTCTGTGGCTACCTTGACACTCTATTGACTGCTGCTTTTAAAGGCAAACACTTACTTTGTTGCCTGAAGTCTGCTAATTCTACCCCCAAACAAACAGGTATATACAGTGGTACCTCGGGTTAAGTACTTAATTCGTTCTGGAGGTCCATTCTTAACCTGAAACTGTTCTTAACCTGAAGCACCACTTTAGCTAATGGGGCCTCCTGCTGCCGCCGCACCACCAGAGCACAATTTCTGTTCTCATCCTGGAGCAAAGTTCTTAACCTGAAGCGCTATTTCTGGGTTAGCGGAGTCTGTAACCTGAAGCGTATGTAAGCTGAAGCGTATGTAACCTGAGGTACCACTGTAATACCATTCATAGTGAGAGTCTACAGAAAGCAAAGCCAGAGGCGTTACACTGAGAAAGTCCAAGCAGAGTTGCCATATAAAGAATGAAATGCTAATAACTAGCGCTGCGTTGCAGAATAATTCTGCAACAACAGGTTCATCAGAATTCATTCTATTCAAAAAGTCACATTATTGAGGGTGAATATATTTGTTTTTATGGCCATCTCAGATTTTTATGAAAGCGATCCAGTGTCACAAAGCTATTTTCCCTAGATTAATACATGCTCAAAGTTTAATTGCAAAGCACACACTTTTCTCTCTTTTAAAGGGAGAGCATCCCATAAAACTGGCAAATTGCAGCAAGCCATGAAATTTTACCATGAAATAAGAAATTGGCTATCATGGGGGGTGGGTGATTGAGACTGAAATACATGTTTGGAAATGGACTATTACAGTAGGAGAATTAACCACAATATGATAACAGTAAACCCCTCTCTCCACACAAATCATTGTATTTTTTTATTCAAAGGGTGCAAGGCAAATGTTGATGATGTTGTGACATGAATTCAGATAGCAAAATGCGAAAGAATATTTTGAAGAGCTATATGATAGCTTCTCATGAATAAGAAGCGGATCAGTAAAACATTTCTGTGTTGTCAAGTACTGGCAGGGACTGGCAGGATCATGACGAGCGCAGTGGGGCTGGAGTCTTGACTCGGGAGAGTGATTCGTGGGGAACTGTACCAGCCAGGAGGCAAGAGTTAGAGGCAGGGGAATCATAGAATCATAGAGTTGGAAGAGACCACAAGGGCCATCGAGTCCAACCCCCTGCCAAGCAGGAAACACCATCAGAGCACTCCTGACATATGGTTGTCAAGCCTCTGCTTAAAGACCTCCAAAGTAGGAGACTCCACCACACTCCTTGGCAGCAAATTCCACTGTCGAACAGCTCTTACTGTCAGGAAGTTCTTCCTAATGTTTAGGTGGAATCTTCTTTCTTGTAGTTTGGATCCGCTTCTCTGGAGCAGCAGGAAACAACCTTTCTCCCTCCTCTATGTGACATCCTTTTATATATTTGAACATGGCTATCATATCACCCCTTAACCTCCTCTTCTCCAGGCTAAACATGCCCAGCTCCCTTAGCCGTTCCTCATAAGGCATCGTTTCCAGGCCTTTGACCATTTTGGTTGCCCTCCTCTGGACACGTTCCAGTTTGTCAGTGTCCTTCTTGAATTGTGGTGCCCAGAACTGGACACAGTACTCCAGGTGAGGTCTGACCAGAGCAGAATACAGTGGGAAGTTTCAGAGCTGGACGCTGGAGCACAAGATGAGTCGGAAGAAGAGGAGGAAGAGACAGGTCAGGTAAGGGAAGCACCAAGTGCTTCCCCACCTTCTCCTGAACCACTGTCTCCCAGTACCAGGAGGGGACTGAAAAGAGATGAGCAGAGGAAGAACACTGGCACAATCTCTGCTTTTGTGCATGCAGCCCATGGGGGGGGTATATAAATTGGTGGAGGGGGAGTACCCCCCCCATTGCTGCAACTGCTCCATAAAGCGTGGACCTGGGAATAGCTGCCTAGACGTTGGGTTGATTTGCATAAGTCTCCATCACTGTAGAAGGAACTCTCTGCCATGTGGTGGTCTGAAAGATGCAGAGGCTGGCTGGCTGGGGAAAGGAATTATAAAAAGCAAGATCCTCAGCCTCTTCCCAAGACATCAAGAGAAAAAGCATCCGAAATCACCTTTCGGTGATGCAGCTAAAATGATACCTTTCCGCACCCGCATGCTGCTATGAGGAAAAAAATGGACTTATGTAGTTAGTTTTGAACTGATCCTTTGTTCATCTTTGGAGCCCCATTGTGTGCTTTATTCTGCGCTCGTAAAATAGTTTCCATTGGATTTTAAGCCCATGATGCCCGAGAGAAGAAGAAGAAGAAGAAGAAGAAGAAGAAGAGGAAGAGGAAGAGGAAGAAGAAGAAGAAGAAGAAGAAGAAGAAGAAGAAGAAGAAGAAGAAGAAGAGGAGGAGGAAGAAGCTACAACCTGAGTGTTGTAGCCACAGTTCATTCAGGAGAGAGGTGCCATGAACCATGAGAGCCCGGAGATAATTTGCTATTGGTCTCGATATTTCTGAGATTTGAATGGCACATGGCCAGGCTTCTCAAACCATTTCTTTTTTTACTCTTAGCATAGGTCATCGGAATTCCTTAGCTTGAGGTTATGAATGAGCCAGGAATGTAACTAATATATGCTTTGACATGTAATTAGTAATAGAACTGTGATTTGCACACGTTTATTCTTTAGTTTCATTAAAGTTTTCCTTTTTTCCAAATCCTGCTTTGTGTGTATTTCATTCTTTGCACCCACCTGCAGGCACACCTAGGCAATCGTCTCTTGCTTGGCAGGAGTGTCTTGCTTATCTTTAAGAGAGGGAACCAGGGCGGGGAGTTGGTGTGTAGTAGATAGCATGTTGTACTCCCATCAGACACTCATAAGATTAAGTCTTGGACACTGTGCTTGGGAAAGCCTTTCCCCAACCCCCAACATGGAAACATCCTTGATAGGTAATATAACCCACTAGCAGCCTTCTGTTGTAGCCAGGAAGAGCATTTGATTTCCTCCCTTTCCCTTGGAACGCGCTCTCTCTCTCTCTCTCTCTCTCTCTCTCTCTCTCATGGGGTTTCTCATGAGGAGGCGGCTATACTGGTGGGCAGTGCAGCCTACAGTTTGAGAAACACTGAATTAGGGTATTAAACTAGGGCTTTGCATTGTTGTTGTTCCCATTGGTTTTAATGATTTTAACGTTTGAGGGCATGAGCGATGCAATTTTTTATTTTTTAGTTATTAAATTTATATACCACCCTATGCTCGCAGGTCTCAGGGCGGATCACAGGATGAAATCAGAATATAAAACCGCAAAATACATAATCAAAACAAAAAACAACAACCCAGTAACACTCCTCCAACACATTTCAAAAGGCCAATAAAGGTAAAGGGATCCCTGACCATTAGGTCCAGTCGTGACCGACTCTGGGGTTGCAGCGCTCATCTTGCTCTATAGGCCGAGGGAGCCGGTGTTTGTCCGCAGACAGCTTCCAGGTCATGTGGCCAGCATGATTAAGCTGCTTCTGGCGAACCAAAGCAGTGCAGGGAAATGCCGATTACCTTCCCACCGGAGTGGTACCTATTTATCTACTTGCACTTTGACGTGCTGTCAAACTGCTAGGTTGGCAGGAGCTGGGACTGAGCAACGGGAGCTCACTCCGTCGCGGGGATTTGAACTGCCGACATTCTGATCGGCAAGTCCTAGGCTCTGTGGTTTAACCCACAGCGCCACCCTAAAATCCGCTTAATCTGTAAGGTCCGCAAGACTTTCTGTTACAGATCAACAGGGCTCCCACTTTGGAAACAGATGAAGAAGCAGGTTCATACTGGCCAGAGCGCAGGCTGTGGTGAGTTCATGTGTATGCATGCAAACACTTCTCACTGCCTTCAGCCTTTTCTTCAGTTGATTGATAGACTTCTTGCAATAGGTGTTTACCTTTAAACATACACACCCCTCCAACACCACCAGTGCACACAAAGGAGACTGGGTATTTTTATTTTTTAAAATATGTGCCGTGGCTGATGTTTAGTGAAGGAAGGGTTAGGGGAAGCTGTATCCGCCGCACGTAGGGAAAAAATTCAAAAGGAGAACCTGTTTACCTCTGCTGGTGAGCGACAAATCTATTAGCGACAGGAGAAATTAACAAAAGGCAAGATTTTCCGCATAAGGGGGAAAGGATTCGGGGAGTGAGTATAAATCTGACCTTCCATATTGCTCAAAAGGCAACCTGTCTGGGAACTGGGATGAGCACAACTTCAATGCTATGTGCAATTATCTGCAAATAGCATGCCCCACAGAATTTAGGGGACTGGGGAAACACGCATAGGATCAGCATGCACAAGAGAAATTTTACCACCTGGCAGCTGATTGCAGAAGGGCAGCAGAAATATAAAGGCATAAGAAAGTGCCCCCCCCCCCGGCCATCCTCTTAGGTGAATTTAGTGTGTGCAAACCTTCCTCAATTCCCCCTCCAAACAAACAAAAAACAAAACAACCTTACCAACCACAGACTTTTATTAGTGATGTTGAAGCACATACCCCAAAAGTTAAGGAGAGGCTGCTTATCTCCTCAGTATCTTGTGATAATGAGGCTGCTTAGATCAGGCAAATGAGCATCTGAATTCCTCGCAGACGTGTAGTTATTCATCTTGGGATTTCCACCTGTGGCAACTGGGTGATTTGAGATAGTTGGAAGGTATGACTTTAGTGTCAGGTTGAAAAGCCCATGCAGAATAAATAAAATAAAATCTCAAATGAAATAATCTACCCAGGGATGAAATTGAGAGCTGCCTGAATGGAGCAGCGTAGGAATGGAGGCAAGCTGGAAGCAGGTGCAAGATACTGAACCGAGAAGCAGGGCCTACACTCAACTGTTGGGCCTGATTTGGAAGCATTTATAGCATAGATCAGAGCAAAGAATTTGCTGTTTGGGGTGGACAACATCCTGAGCTGAAGAGGACATTATCCCTTGTGAGAGTTACCTGGATCTTGCGCAGAGTCTGAACCAATAAGCTCTCCACACTGAGAAAGAGTCACAACATGTTATTTTTTATTTTATTTACTTATTTATTGAATTCATATTCTTCCCTATACCTGCAGGTCTCAGGGCGGTTTACAGAGAAACTGCAAACAGTCTTTAAACTTGTTACAAAAAAAAGTTGTAAATACAAATCAGCACATTGCTCTTAAACAACTTAGCAAGGCTGCCCAGTTTTCTTAGGTCCTTACTTCTTAATATTGTCCAATAACTATTCTCTTTGGTTCCAGAGAGAGTCAGGTAAGCAAGCTGCTTCCTCAATAAGCTGGAAGATTCTGAGAGAGACCCAGACTCCTAGGAATGAGTCATCGATTAACATAGACATTGAAATAAAAACCACTCCATTCCCTTGTTGCAGCTTTAGCCGCAAAAGCACCTTTTGCACTTGCTGTGGTTATCGGCAAAACATCCATTCTGCAAATGCAAACTTCCACTAAGTTCCATACACAATGAACACTCCCCACTCCACCTGCAACTTGTTGGTCCTGGCTGGTTGTTTTTAGTTGAGCTAGTTGAAAGCCTTGGATTTCTTCAATTTAATGTGAAACCAGGGAGAGTGCACAGAGACTTGGTAGGGCATAGCCATGCCTTTCCACATTAAGATTAGCCTTTGAACAAGGTGCGTATTCAGTTGTTCCTGGGTGAATGGACGATCTATCCATTAATCAAGATGTTGTGTGGCTCCTTGGGTGCTCATATCTGCAAACGTTTTCTTCTAGAGTCGATAGTTCATTTGGTTAATGATTGGTGCTGGTGATGGCAAGTATGCAGGTTTGATCCCCGTATGGGACAGCTGCATATTCTTGTATTGCATGAGATTGGATTAGATGAACCTCAGGGTCCCTTACAATTCAACAATTCTATGATTCTATGATTCTGGTGTGTTTTTTGTGTGTTTTTTTAAAGATATTTATTAAAGTTTCACAAATTATATCAAACACAACAATACAAACAAACACAAACAAAAAAAGAACAAGTATAATTTCAGAGCCTTATTTTCTTAAAACTTACTTCACCGACCTCCTCATACCTCCCCTTTCTGCATTCCCATTTCAAATATTTAGTTCAGCAAATCCTCACCCTTAATTTTATCTAATTGTCAACCTGTGATGGGATGATGAGCTGCTTGTGCGTAAAAGCGTAGTCCCTCAGAGTCTGTGCAAGTTCACAAACCTCTGTCTGTGACGGAGCCCCTCAGACATGGCTGCTCTAGTCACTTGCAGATTCCGACAGTGGTTGCTTTCAGAATCGTTTCCAGCATAAAAGCTCCTTAACGGAAACACGTCTTCTGGACTCGCGGCGTGACAGTTTCCGGCGAGGAGTGGGTCTCCCTATGGGAGCTTCAGATACCTCCCCACTGTTCTCGCTGGACGTGTCTCTGAGCCCTCCCTCTTGCTCGCTTTCCCTCAGAGATCCACCTCTCCCCCTGCTGGTTCCTGCTTCAGCTGCTGAGTCTCTACCAGCCTCCGTGAGCCCTTCCACCAGAGACCCACCTCTCCCCCTGCTGGTTCCTGCTTCAGCTGCTGATTCTCTCCCAGCCTCCGTGAGCCCTTCCACCACCTGTTCCTCCAATGGCAGTTCCTTGACATCCACCTCCCCTCCAGGGCCCCCTTCACCCCCTCCCGTTCCCTCTCCTCTGGGCGGTGAGGAGGTAAAACCCCGAAAAGAATCCTCTTCATCTTCAGATGTCTCGAACATTTCCCTCCATCGGTCGCCGTTCCGGCTCGCTGAATCCTCCTCCTCCTCGGAATCTGTGAACCCCTCCAACTCCTCTTCTTCGTCGGTGGTGGCAAAGTATTCCCTCCTGAACCTCGCTACAGGCTGAGGTTTACGTGGGAACCTCTGATGAAAAGTTTCTATTAAAACCTCGTCATTCACATCCTCTGCCATGACCCAGGTGTTTTCCGACTCCGGTTCCCCTTCCCACATTACCAAATACTCTACTTGATCTCCCTTCCACCTGGAATCGAGGATCTCCGCTACATGGTAGCTGTGTTCCCTTTCCTCCATTGCTGGTCCCCGAGTGACCCTCCCTTCTCTGTCCCCTTTATACGGTGACAGCAACGACCTGTGGAAAACTGGGTGCAGCTTCATGTGGTTCGGTAACCGGAGTCTGAAAGCCACTGGGTTGACCTGTTGCGTGACTTCAAATGGGCCCAATCTTTTGGGTCTTAACTTCTTACAACCCCCTTTGAATGGTAACCCTTGGGTTGACAGCCACACCTGGTCCCCCACCCTAATGGTTTCACCTTCTCTTCTGTTTTTGTCTGCCTGCCTCTTATATTCCTCCTTGGCCCTGTCTAAGTTAAGTTGGAGCTGGCGATGGATTGCCTCCATTTCTTCTACGAACTGTTCGGCAGCCGGGACGCTCCATCTCTCCCCTCCCCCCCCCGGGAAAGCCCTGGGATGGCACCCGTAATTAGCCAAAAAGGGGCTCATCCCCGTGGACACGTTCTCCGCATTGTTGTAGGCAAATTCCGCCAACGCCAGCTTCTCCACCCAATCATTCTCTCTGTCATTGACATAACACCTCAAATATTGCTGGAGGATGCCATTGGCTCTTTCCACCTGCCCGTTGGTTTCAGGATGCCGGGCAGTCGAAAAATTGACCTCTACATGCAGTAAGCTCATGAGCTTCCTCCAGAACCTGGAAGTAAATTGTTTCCCTCGGTCTGAAACCACCCTCAAGGGGGCGCCATGCAACCGAAACACATTCTCTACAAACAATTTGGCTGTTTCTTCTGCTGTGACCGCATGTGAGCAGGCTATAAAGTGGGCCATTTTGGTTAACAGGTCTACCACAACCATGATGGCTGTTTTCCCTCTGGACTTTGGCAGATCAGTCATGAAATCTATTGCCACTGCTTCCCATGGTCTTTCAGGTGTGGGTAGCGGTTCTAATAACCCTGCCGGTGCCCGCCTCTCCCCTTTGGCTCGCTGGCATTGGTCACACCCTCTCACATACCCCCGCACATCTTCCCTGACCTTGGGCCACCAAAATTCCCTGGTAACCAGCCACATGGTTTTGTGTTGCCCAAAATGCCCTGCTGTGGGGCTATCGTGCAGCTGCTTGAGTACCTTCACTTTCTCCGTTACTTCCGTCCCTGCTAGGGTGGCCTGGGCCCCTGCTGAACCCTTTCCCCCTTTGCAGTGTTCTAAGCAATGTGCTGAACCAAAGGAAACCACTCTCTGATGCCAGCCCACCAACGGATCATGTAACGCTAGCCAGCTCATCCCCAAAATAATAGGAGCTCCTCCCAAGGTGGCCACATTAAACGCTATCAGTTCGGTGTGCCTTGCCACCTTCATTATCATTGGGATGGTCTGCAAGCTGACTTCTCCTCCCAACAACTCCCTGCCATCGATCGTGGTCACCTGCAGGGGGTTGCTTAAAGGGATCGTCTGTATCTGGTGTTCAGCTGCAAACTCTTTGCTCATGAAATTGCAGGAGCTGCCTGAGTCCAACAGCGCCTTTATCTTTAGAGGGTATCCGTTTTGCAGCTCTAGTGACACTTCTATCACTAGGGCAGGTTTAGGAGGTTCTGGCGTGGGCACTTTCACTGCTCTTTGGCCTGGCTGCTGTGCCCCGACGGTGGCAGCCAGGCGTTGGCTTTTACTTGCTCCGGTATTTCCTCCTCTCTTCCCTCAACAGCTCCCACCATCCCTTGCCATTCCTTCCTCTGGGGGCAGACTCTGGCAAAGTGACCTGGCTGTTGGCAGAGATAGCATTTCCGGGCGCCTTTTCCCTCCTTCTTTCCCCCCTCACTGGGCTTTGAAACTGCGCGCGCGTGCGCTGTTCCGATTTCCATCGGCTCTGCCGGCGGGAAAGTTGTCTCTGGAATGTCTGGAATGCGGAACTCCTTCCAACGTTCCCCCTTCCCTTCCCGCCTCTTCAAAGCTCTCGCCTCCTGGCGCGCTCCTATGGTCAGCGCATATTTGGTCAGCTGATCCATAGAATCCGCCCTGGGACCCCGGGAAAGTTCGTCTTTCACAGCCGAAGCAAGACCTTCTTCAAATAGCATTTGAATGGGTTCCGCCGATAAGTCCCACCCCAATCTGTGAACCAGCATGGTGAACTCAGTCCAGTACTCACGGACAGATCGGCTCCCCTGCTTGCAAGCCATTAGCTGTCTGCGCACCACTCCCTGCTCAGTATCGCTGGAAAACATGAGATCCATTGCACGAAAGAACTTCATTGTGTCCTTTAGGACATCATTATGCGTTGCCATCAGGGGTCGCACCCAGTCCCTCGCCCCCTTTTCAAGGTGCCCAATCACGAAAGCCACTCGCGATTCCTCGTCAGGGAATTCATCAAACTGCACATTGAGGGCATATTGCATCTCTGTTCTAAAGGCATGGTAGTCCTTGGGGTCCCCCCCAAACTTCTGCACCAATCCTGGTACCTTTCTGGTGAACTGGGTGGCTTTCCCCTTCTTGTCTGCATCCTGAGCCCTTCTCTCCTCAAGCCTCGCCATCTGCAGCGCCAGTTGGATCTCCAACGCCCGGTACCTTTCTTCCAAGCTTGGACCAGCTCCAACTGTTGCTTCTCCGGTTCCGGCTGGGTCACTCATGATGCCTTCTCCTGCACAAACAGCTTACAAAGACTGTCGGAATGCTGTGATGGGATGATGAGCTGCTTGTGCGTAAAAGCGTAGTCCCTCAGAGTCTGTGCAAGTTCACAAACCTCTGTCTGTGACGGAGCCCCTCAGACATGGCTGCTCTAGTCACTTGCAGATTCCGACAGTGGTTGCTTTCGGAATCGTTTCCAGCATAAAAGCTCCTTAACGGAAACACGTCTTCTGGACTCGCGGCGTGACAGTTTCCGGCGAGGAGTGGGTCTCCCTATGGGAGCTTCAGATACCTCCCCACTGTTCTCGCTGGACGTGTCCCTGAGCCCTCCCTCTTGCTCGCTTTCCCTCAGAGATCCACCTCTCCCCCTGCTGGTTCCTGCTTCAGCTGCTGAGTCTCTACCAGCCTCCGTGAGCCCTTCCACCAGAGACCCACCTCTCCCCCTGCTGGTTCCTGCTTCAGCTGCTGATTCTCTCCCAGCCTCCGTGAGCCCTTCCACCACCTGTTCCTCCGATGGCAGTTCCCTGACACAACCTTTCTTTTCTTTTAACTTAATCTTTACAGCTGTACTCCACTTGATTTCTAAAACCACATCATTCTAGCACTCATTAATTTTGCAATGTTTCTTAAGATAGTTCTTAAATTTCTTCCAATCTTCTTCCGCCGTCTCTTTTCCCTGGTCTGGGATTCTGCCAGTCATTTCTGCCAATCCCATATAGTCTATGACCTTCATCTGCCATTCTTCCAAGGTGGGTAGATCTTGTGTCTTCTGATTCTATGATTCTGAGATCTGTGGCTCCATCCCTGTCAATATGCAACCATAGAAAATCTAATCACAAGGCGGATGTTCTCCTATGTGGCAGTATAATATTTGAAATAAATGCTGGTAGTTATAGCTTGGGACTGGTCATCAAAAAAGGGTGATGGGGAAATCACTGATATGTTAGAAATTCTGAGCACCAACAGTAAAAGATCGTGTTTTCTATCAACGTGTCATTTTTCAAAAGTGCCTCTCTATTTATGAGGTGGACCTTGTTCTCAATGATTGAAATGTTTTCAAGTCGTTTGTGTCTTTTCTACATCAGCATTTTTGGGTTTTAGAAAAAGTTGTAAGAACTATGACTTTGCTGTTTGGGAAGATTTACTCATTTATTTAAATTGTTTGTTTTTTTAAAGTTGGCAACACCTTTCTCCCCCGTATAAAAATGTCTGGCAATAAATTGTCATTTGGTAGTTTAACATCAGCTCCCATTAAATGACCCAAATGTTTGCCATTTGCTCCCTTGCACACATTTTGCAGGAGACAAAATGTAAATATATTTACTGGACAAGAATTAATATCCGCTACAGTACAGCTTATGGCATAACACTAATAAAGGATTACCGTTTACCATCGTTCTTCCATCTGCCTTAAGGCTATCTCAGTACTCTGTCCCCAAAGAATATGTCTGCAGTTTGCACCACACACTCCCATTCAGTGTTAAAAGGAAATCTGCAAACAATGTAATATTATATTGAGCTGGAGCACAAACACCATTTTCAATTTCTTTGTAAACAGGGACACGTGAGAATGAAACAGCTGGAGATATAGCTCCAGAAGAACCCCTGGGGATATCTCACAGTCATTTCTTTTTTGTATGCAGCCTTGGTGTAATAAATTGGTAATAATATGATGATGAAGTGCTCTCTTTTCCCTCTTTGTTTGCTGGGTTGTTATTTTTAATATTATTATCTTAAGAACTGGAGCCTTGCAGGGTGTGCCTGAAATTTCAGAAGCTGAAACAATCCAAACGTGGAGTTTCCCGTGAGCAAGAACCAGGCCAGCAAGCCATCTGATGATTCTTGTGCTGGCAATAGCATTCCAAAGTTTCAGGCAGAGATTTTTCCAGGACTGTTCCCTGAGATCAAATTAACCAAACTCGAGATCATCTATCTTCGTGGAAAGCCGAAGCAGTTCCACTCAGCTATGGCATGGCATGAACTATTTTGTACCTCTGGCTAACGCCGGTGTGGTGTCTGAGTGAGAATGTTATGGCAGCTTGCAACGTTTGTACACTGGTTCTGTTGACATTTGGAAAGAATGCCACACACACACCATTACAGCAAACAACACGTAAAATAATATTGCATCCTTGGACACCTCCTGCTTTTGCTAATATTGGTAAGGTGGTGAACTCCTTGAATCAAGTCAAGGATGAGTGTAGGAGAGGTTTTCAGGAGGACAGGTAGCAAGTGGATTCTCTTGTTGTTCAGGCTACTGAAGAAGCCTGACTTGCAAGCTTTTGTAGGGGCCAGGCCTTATCTCATAATCTGTTCCAACCTGTCATTGTTCATGAGGATCTCCCCCACACCCCCAGGTCTGGCTTCTGCAATTGCATCTTTTGGCTAGGTCATGATGGCCAAATCTCTCAGGCTAGGAGTTGGGACCAGCTGATGACTTATTTATTTAATATTTATTTGACAGATGTGTTGCCCCTGCCTTTCAAAAGAAAATTCAGGGACATTCAGCTGCTCCCAGTTCTTTCCTAACAATCACAAAGGAATAGTCGATGCTCAACCATCCCTGTGCACTTTTAAAAGCTGAGAAGTTGGCAGAAATCCTACATGCTGCCATTTCCCCCCCAGTCGCCTTGATTTTGAATATGTTTATCTTAGGGGTAGCCAAAGTGGTCCCCTCTACATTTTCATAGAATCATATAATAATAATAATAATAATAATAATAATAATAATAATAATAATAATAATAATTTATTTATACCCCGCCCATCTGGCTGGGCTTCCCCAGCCACTCTGGGCGGCTTCCAAAAGAATATTAAAATACTATAATACATCAAACATTAAAAGCTTCCCAAAACAGGGCTGCCTTCAGATGTCTTCTAAAAGCCTGGCAGTTGTTCTCTTTGACATTGGTGGGAGGGTGCTCCACAGGGAAGGCGCCACTACCGAGAAGGCCCTCTGCCTGGTTCCCTGTAACTTGGCTTCTCTCAGGGAGGGAACTGCCAGAAGGCCCTCGGTGCTGGACCTCAGTGTCCGGGTCGAACGATGGGGGTGGAGACGCTCCTTCAGATATACTGGACCAAGGCCATTTAGGGCTTTAAAGGTCAGCACCAACACTTTGAATTGTGCTCGGAAACGTACTGGGAGCCAATGTAGGTCTTTCAAGACCGGTGTTATGTGGTCTCGGCGGCTGCTCCCAGTCACCAGTCTAGCAGCCGCATTCTGGATTAGTTGTAGTTTCCAGGTCACCTTCAAAGGTAGCCCCACGTAGAGCGCATTGCAGTAGTCCAAGCGGGAGATAACTAGAGCATGCACCACTCTGGCAAGATAGTCCGCGGGCAGGTAGGGTCTCAGCCTATGTACCAGATGGAGTTGGTAGACAGCTGCCCTGGACACAGAATTGACCTGTGCCTCCATGGACAGCTATGAGTCAAAAATGACTCCCAGGCTGCGCACCTGGTCCTTCAGGGGCACAGTTGCCCCATTCAGGACCAGGGAATCCTCCACACCTGCCCGCCTCCTGTCCCCCAAAAACAGTACTTCTGAATTGTAGAGTAGGATCATCTGGTCCATCTTTTGCCCAACATGGGACTTGAACTCAGAGTGCAACCATGATAACAGGGCACCACATTGGCTAGTTGAAAAGTGTTCTTGGAATATGTGCCCTAAAATAATGGATTAGTTCTGGCATTATTACAAGATTCCTTTTCCTGCAAATAAATCCTGTGACTAAGTTGTTGTTTCAGGTCTGGTGTTTTCCTCAATGGGGTCTACAGATATTCTTAAATTGCCTCCGATTGCCTGAGAGTTTAGGTTGTGGGTTGCAGAAAGAGCAAGCATATTTGGCAATCTAATTTCAATTGTACCCTGACATGACATTTCACCTGGAGGTACAATTGCCCTTAGAAGCTAAGATTCTTTAAAATGATTGTCTTTGAAATGATGGTAATTCACTCACAGCTGCATTCCAGAAAGACTAGGGTGTGATGCTTGAGCTCTCTCTCTCTCTCTCTCTCTCTCTCTCTCTCTCTCTCTCTCTGTGTGTGTGTGTGTGTGTGTGCCTTGTAAAGCAACTATTAAATTTCACTTTGAGAATAACCTAGAATTAAATAAGATTTTTTTTCAGACAGCTTTAAAATAATTACAGGTGATATACGGGGTGGGGGGGGAGAGAACCCTTTTCACATGTTCACTAAGAGTTGGCGACAGGATTGTGTGGACTTTGTTCAGTCAAAGGTTACAGCAGAATATCTCTCTCTCTCTCTCTCTCTCTCTCTCTCTCTCTCTCTCTGTGTGTGTGTGTGTGTGTGTGTTTGTGCGGTTGTGTGTGGTTGTCTTAGCACAATCTGGAATCCATGATCACGTGGAGAGAGTCTTACATGCCTACAGTTGTGCATAGGTACGCTGTATGTGTCCCAACCTTCAGCTGAACATCAGAAGGCAAACGTTGATTTCAGCTTCCTTATTTAACAATCATAGACTACATAGGCAAAGGGACCTGAAGAAAAATTAAACCTGTTCCTGCATTGGTCTTAATGAGAAAGAAGCTGTGCATGGCTAGTCTAAAAAAGACATGCTCTTTATTTTGTAAAATTGATTCCCGTAGACAAGTGACCTTCTGGATAAAGATTGCTTCTTTTTCTTCTTCCTCTTCTTCTTCGTATTTCAAAAGACTTATAAACAATAAAGCTATGTTCATTTCATCACCATAATTATTATTTTTTAAAGCTTTGATGTTTCAAATTATTCCCTTCCCTTGGTTTAGGATCAGTTGCACAGCCATGATGCACATCTCATAAGGTGCATATGTCTCTACTGCCACCAGTGGCAGCCAATGATATGGAGCCGGAATAGGGAATGTGCACAATTTGATGACATCACATGAGGAAGATCTCAGCATTGGGATGTATTTTGCAGCAGCAGCCTGGCATTATAAGTTACATGAGATGCATCGCATAGGTGCAACCAGTAACAGAGTTACTGTTGCTCTTAAGATGTTATACACATCATTGTTTCTCTCCCCATGTTGTTTCTAGTCAAGCAAGTACGTAGCGCACGGTGTTCAAAAAAAATATGCAGATGCAGCACTGGAACAAAAGAAACAGATGTCAACACAGTTATACCTGATTTCTCAAAAGTAGTTTTAGAAAGGGTTGAAATCTGTGTCCAGTGTTGTTGTTTAGTCGTTTAGTTGTGTCCGACTCTTCGTGACCCCATGGACCAGAGCACTCCCGGCACTTCTGTCCTCCACTGCCTCCCGCAGTTTGGTCAGACTCATGTTGGTAGCTTCAAGAACACTGTCCAACCATCTCGTCTCCTTCTCCTTATGCCCTCAATCATCAGGGTCTTTTCCAGGGAGTTTTCTCTTCTCATGAGGTGGCCAAAGTATTGGAGCCTCAGCTTCAGGATCTGTCCTTCCAGTGAGCACTCAGGGCTGATTTCCTTCAGAATGGATCGGTTTGATCTTCTTGCAGTCCATGGGACTCTCAAGAGTCTCCTCCAGCACCATAATTCAAAAGCATCAATTCTTTGGCGATCAGCCTTCTTTATGGTCCAGCTCTCACTTCCATACATCACTACTGGGAAAACCATAGCTTTTCTCCCAAGAGAAAAGTACTGTGTCCAGTACTGGAAGCTTATGGGACACCTGAAAAAAGCTTTTCACCTCGAGAACTAAAAATTGGCCCCTTCCCTCTTCAAGTACCTCTGTTTCATTTTGGAAGACTCACACTCTCTTTACAGCAGCATTTCTCAAAGATTGTGGTGTGCCACAGTGGTGTGGCAGGAGAGGATGGCAAGTGGGGTGGGAAGATTCAAGGACAATCAAGATTAAATTTTTGGAACGATTCCTGTTCTTATGTAGCTGCGTTGTTTTGTACTTTCTGGGTGTCCCACAATCACATTATGAAGTAGTTGCATTCTGTGTTATTACTGCTATGAGTTGTTTCTTTTTGTTTTCCAGTGTATTGCTTATCAATATAAAATTTGGTGTGGTGTGAGCAATTTTTTTATTCTGAAATTGTGGCCCGGAGAAAAAAAGTTTCAGAATCACTGCTTTACAGTGGCTTCATCTTTCTTTCTTACGCATTTCTCCTGGGTGCAAAATGCTTTATCACGGGTCAGGATAAAATAATGGAAACAAATAAAATGATTGAACTGAAACTGACCCACATTTTTGGAGAAGACATTTGGTCCTGCTTTTTCTCCAAAGGGAAAAGTGCTGAAATATGAACCAAGGTTTTTGCTGTATGTGATGCTTAGAAGATATTGCCGCTGGATTTCTTTGGGAGAGACTCCAGTGCTATATTTTTATAGGACTGCTGTCCTGGGGTGAACTAGCTGTTCAGCAGCAGACCTTGGTGTGTGAATATGTTTGCAAAATGGTGGCTTGATTTGCAGGAAAGAAGCAGTGGGTGGGGGCCATGAGACTGATGGTTGCTTAACTTTTTCCATGCAACCCTCTTAAGAGTTTGGATTTGGATTTGATATCCTGCTTTATCACTACCCTATGGAGTCTCAAAGCAGCTAACAATCTCCTTTCCCTTCCTCCCCCACAACAAACACTCTGTGAGGTGAGTGAGGCTGAGAGACTTCAGAGAAGTGTGACTAGCCCAAGGTCACCCAGCAGCTGCATGTGGAGGAGCGGAGATGCGAAGCCGGTTCCCCAGATTATGAGACTACTGCTCTTAACCACTACACCACACTGGCTCTTGCCTCAGTGACTTTTTTCCTGTGTCAGGGTAAACACATCTCCGGAACCTCCTGTAGGGAAGAGGAATTTGCAAGGGAAAGACCGCAGGTGAGCTAAGGTTTAAGCCAGGGGTCAGCAAACTTTTTCAGCTGTGGGCCAGTCCACCGTTCCTCAAACCATGTGGTGGGCCGGACTATATTTTGGAAAAATAATAATGAATGAATTCCTATGCCCCACAAATAACCCAGAGATACATTTTAAATAAAAGGACACATTCTACTCATGTAAAAACACACTGATTCCTGGACCGTCCGTGGGCCAGATTAAGAAGGCGATTGGGTCGCATCCGGCCCCCGGACCTTAGGTTGCCTACCCCTGGTTTAAAGTGACCAGGTCTCTGTGGCAAACTGGACCCTGCCACTGGTTCCCAACTGCTGGCAGCAGATTGGTTCCTGCCACTGCTAAATGTGCATTTCCCCACTCCTTAACAAGCAACCCTTATTGTAAATTTAAAAGGGACACTGGTGGCGCTGTGGGTTGAACCACAGAGCCTAGGACTTGCTGATCAGAAGGTCGGCAGTTCAAATCCCCATGACGGGGTGAGCTCCTGTTGCTCGGTCCCTGCTCCTACCAACCTAGCAGTTCGAAAGCACATCAAAGTGCAAGTAGATAAATAGGTACCACTCCGGCGGGAAGGTAAACGGTGTTTCCGTGTGCTGCTCTGGTTCGCCAGAAGTGGCTTAGTCATGCTGGCCACATGACCCGGAAGCTGTACGCCGGCTCCCTCAGCCAGTAAAGCAAGATGAGCACCGCAAGCCCAGAGTCGGCCACGACTGGACCTAATGGTCAGGGGTCCCTTTACCTTTACCTAAACCCCACCAAACAAAATATCCATTATTCCACCTCAGCATTCCAGGGCTGCAGCCTTGATTCAAACAGGGCACAATCCACTAAAAAGTCCTCCTATGCCAACCTCACCAACGTGACTGGAAGTTTAGCAGGAGCCCAACGTAATTCCTATTATTTCAGTGTCCAGTAGAACACCCCAGTAGATTGCACTTAAAGTTTGGGAAAGCCTTATGCTATTTGGAATATTTTGTTGCATTTTTTTAAAAAACAGTTGCTTGCTGTTCATTTGGCTACCCGGAGAATACAAGTCAGTCAAAGATCTTCGACAAAAATGGGCCTCTTTCTTGTAAACAGAAAATTTATGTCATGCATCAGACTGCTTTAATATGAGAAAAGCCAAGCACAGGGGCCAAGTTCAAAAGAGAACAGGCTGATTCAAATAAAGTGAAGATCTATCAATGGGCAGATTTCATTTGAAGATGAGAAATGCTTTGCTAAGGCTGGCTGTCGGCTACCACTAGTTCATTTAAAATGAAATTCTCCCAGGCAATACAGTTGCCTATTGTCTTTCCCCTCTGTTCCTTTATTCAAAGGCACTTTGTTCAGGTGGGAGTTACCATACAGGGTGTGTTTAAAATAAATGGTATCATTTAAGGGATATAGTGCTTAAATTTCAGTACCGCGTTGCTGACTATATACCACCGGCCACATTGCGTATAATGGTGAAGTAATGTGATTCCTTTGTGATCTCCTTTTCCCAATAGCTTTTGTTGCACCCATACTCTACCTTGAAAGGTTCTGTTGGAGAAAATGTATCCTGGTAATAAAATCAGGGTAGCTGAAGTGGATGTTTTCATACTGATCATTTCCTCCCCAACAGGTGATAATGAGACCAGATGTGATTTATTCCTTGGTGGCAGCTTGCAGAAGAACCTGTGAAGGAGATTTTGCATCCTCCAGTTGGTTATAGTGATCATTGGCTCCGGCGGCAGCTACAGACAGTCAGAGAGCTTTGTTGTAGTGCTCTTTTGGCAGCACTTTTTATTGCTGCTTCAGAGGGTAGAATGGAGGGAGAAAGAAGTTGTAGTGAACGACAAGTAACGGCAGCAGTTCTACTAAACAGGGCTAGAATGGAACGATGATTAGTCATTGCTCTCCCTTGCTCAAATACAGTGGTACCTCGGGTTACATATGCTTCGGGTTACAGACGCTTCAGGTTACAGACTCCGCTAACCCAGAAATAGTACCTCGGGTTAAGAACTTTGCTTCAGGATGAGTACAGAAATTGTGCAGCAGCAGCGCAGCGGCAGCAGGAGGCCCCATTAGCTAAAGCGGTGCTTCCGGTTAAGAACAGTTTCAGGTTAAGAACAGACCTCCAGAACAAATTAAGTACTTAACCCGAGGTACCACTGTATAATCTTCTTGGGTTGGTTCAGACATGATGTTCTCAGACCTCTAAAAACGTACTTTGGAGAACTGAGAATGTGATGTGCTCCAATTCCTTGCTTCCCCCATTTCAGCAAAACACAGGTTCTTTTTGTGAATATTCCAGCATGCCAGGAATGACCGCTCCCCACATCAAATGGGGGGCACCTTTTGCATGGTCGTGCGCAGCCCCCCGGATCCCAGTGCGGCTCCTGGTAGTATGGGCTGGCTTCACCCTCCCTGGGCTGGATACCTGGAGGTCTTTGCCTACCTCAGCCAATCACCCAATCCCACCTGGGGAGGCGTTGCCAGGGGATCGGCCAGGTAAGGGGAGGGACCGCCCTGCCCACACAACAGAAGGTGAATCTTACCTGCGAAGCGTCAGTTGGCTCCAGAGCTTTTCCCACCCTGCCCTCCCTCAGTTAAGTCTTCTCTTGCAGGTGAACCTCTTCTCCACAGGTACGCGGGCGCTGCTACGTCAGGGTCACTGTTGAAGGGCCAGAAGAAATTTTCCTGCATTGGCAGGTTTTGCCTTCCCCATAGCAAAACTTCAGAACTTTGGCAGTTTCAGACCTTGGGCGGAATCCTTTAGTCTATCTTCCTTAAATGGGGGGAGGGCATGAAGCAGTGACCCACGCCCCCCTTGCAGCAGTGATCTCAGGGCTCCCCGTTAAAGGGGTCTTGAGGGGAGGCATTGGCCATACGCCGAGAGGTTGTCATTGCTCTCTCCTGCGATGGCAGTGAAATGGGGGGCGGGCTCTCTGCTTGAACATATGTTCTCCAGAGCCAGCCCAATCCCCACACATTCTGGATAGCCCTGATGTCCCCCAGATCCCTGGCTGGGGACTGGGAAGGATAAACACCCAATGCCTGAGCCAAGGTCTCCCTACATCTGAAACCTAATAAAGTTGTGACTAATTTTAATCCCATAGCACATTGTCTCGAGTCGCTCGGGGGTCGTCTGGGGGTTGGAGGGACTCCGCCTGTCCACAAAAAAGCTTCAATTGCTCAGATTTCTGCGTGTGCTTCCAGACAACCTCTTTATTGAGTAGGGAGATTAGATGCTGTTGGCTATTACCTCTGGGTATAGGGCGGTATATTAATTCAATAAATAATGATAATAAATAATGACCACTCTTTCTGTTTGCAAGAAGGCTAGGTGGTTGTTACATTGTTATGTTTCCCAGTGTGTTTTGCTATCAGTGTCTTTATTCCAAAAAGTCTGATCTTTTGGGGAAGCAGATTTTTTTTTGCACAGGAGTTCCCTATCAATTTGAATTCCACACTCTGAACTTGCCAGTATGTGACTGAATCCCACTTAAAATTAGTGACTGTCTGGAAGTTCCCTGTGTTTGGCTGTTGTTTGAAATGAAAATGGAAGAAGACATGCACAAAAAAAGTTGCAGCCCTAAAAACTGTTGTAAATAACTAATATAATATGACAATCCCTCTCTTCCTGATCCTCTTTCAATCAGATTATTCTTTTACTAGGTAACAGAAAATAAAAGAGAGTCACTTCTACATGGATTAAGAGAAGATCAAATATGCAAACCTGAAAGCTTAGCTTTCTCTCCTATTTATAGGAAACTTAAAAGCAGGAGACCGTGTGTTGGCAAAATATGATGAGCAAATATTAATGTGTATCTATGTAACATTGTAGGCTGCAAATGCAAGTTTTAATACTGTTTATTAATAACAATAATAGGACGATTGCATTTTTTATATTAAGGGATGGACCAAAACACATTTAGAAAAACAACCACCACAATGAATTCTTTAGAAAATAACAAGACCCACTCTGAAGGTTCTGTGCAGGTTGATGATGCCAACACATCATGCTGTTTCATATATCTTATGCTTGCTGAGAGATGAAGTATGTGCCTTAACGAGGTGCTTACATGTGTCTCAAGACTGCAAGGATTTTGCAGGATGGATTCAAGCAAATAGTATAAAATTTAGGTTTGTGCAATTAAAGTGGATTAAAGAGCTCTGTCACCCTAGGATAATAAATCCACTTTTTTAAAAAAAGAAACATACTTTTGTGGTTAGTAAAGTGATGGGAGGGAAAGCATTGAAAAGCGTGGAATGATTAAACACCCAGAACCTTTTATTGAGGATGAAAGAGAAGAGCACAAAATATGGTCTGAAGCTGAACATCAAAAAAACGAAGATCATGGCCACTGGTCCCATCACCTCCTGGCAAATAGAAGGCGAAGAAATGGAGGCAGTGAGAGATTTTATTTTTTGGGGCTCCATGATCACTGCAGATGGTGACAGCAGCCACGAAATTAAAAGACGCCTGCTTCTTGGGAGAAAAGCAATGACAAACCTAGACAGCATCTTAAAAAGTAGAGACATCACCTTGCCAACAAAGGTCCTTATAGTAAAAGCTATGGTTTTCCCAGTAGCGATGTATGGAAGTGAGAAGAAGGCTGATCGCCGAAGAATTGATGCTTTTGAATTAAGGTGCTGGAGGAGACTCTTGAGAGTCCCATGGACTGCAAGAAGATCAAACCTATCCATTCTGAAGGAAATCAGCCCTGAGTGCTCACTGGAAGGACAGATCCTGAAGCTGAGGCTCCAATACTTTGGCCACCTCACAAGAAGAGAAGACTCCCTGGAAAAGATCCAGATGTTGGGAAAGATGGAGGGCGCAAGGAGAAGGGGACGACAGAGGACGAGATGGTTGGATGGTGTTCTCGAAGCTACCAGCATGAGTTTGACCAAACTGTGGGAGGCGGTGGAAGACAGGAGTGCCAGGAGTGCTCTGGTCCATGGGGTCAGGAAGAGTCGGACACGACTAAATGACAACGACAAGCAAGTAAGGGTGAATGCTCATTCTCCATAAAACAAGAGACTAACATTACTGTTTTGAAAATACACAGGGCTGTTACCAGTCAAATCCAACATTGCACGAACCATCTTCCACTTGCACAATGGAACTTCACCTTTGTTTCCATCCCTCTCCAGCTCCTCAAGCATTCCTGGAATCCGCTCCTCAGGGTCCCTCAACTTTCCATATTAGATCTCGAGAGTGGGAAGAGGGTTGCAAGGGGAAAGTGAAGCCCCGTCGTGCAACTGGAAGTCTGTTCTGCTGGCACACAGACAATATTGAAAACAACATTGTCCAGCCCAATGTAGCAGCCTTATCCACTCTGATTTGGGAATAGATTTACAACCTGTTCCTGTTTCAAGGAACCGTTCCTTATTTGGTAACCTTGAAATAAGGAATGGATAGGAAACCTCACTGAGAGTCCTGCCAATGAACACTTACTACTGAATTCAGATTACTTAGGGTCACAATGCATAGATACTTACCATGTGACCATTCATGTACTGATTTGGTGTTGATTTCATTTTACTTTCTCATCTTTCTATCATTTTTGCTTTCTCCATGGTTGGACGTTTAGGAGAATAAAAGTGCACTTTGATCATGGAAAGTCTGGTTTTTAAGAAAATGCCAATTTCAGCTTTCTTAATCAATGATACCTAATCAAGCTCCTTTTCTCGACAATGTTAAGGAAGTCAAACCAATTGAATTAAATGAATGTCAGGCTATTATATAAACACTCTAAAGGTGTTAAATTGAATGTGATGGTTTGTTAATGGAAACGAAGAATAACGTTCAATTTGTTCCAGTATTTCTTCTAATCTATATTATGGTAGTAAATGCCTGAAATATAAAGGCAGGAGGAAGCATTAAACAGTGCTTTCATGAAAACCAATATCATTTTAGTAAGTGTGGTGCTGTGGGTTAAACCACAGAGCCTAGGACTTGCCAATCAGAAGGTCGGCGGTTTGAATCCCCGCGACGGGGTGAGCTCCCGTTGCCCAGTCCCTGCTCCTGCCAACCTAGCAGTTCGAAAGCACGTCAAAGTGCAAGTAGATAAATAGGTACCACTCCAGCAGGAAGGTAAATGGCGTTTCCGTGCGCTGCTCTGGTTCACCAGATGCAGCTTAGTCATGCTGGCCACATGACCTGGAAGCTGTACACCGGCTCCCTCGGCCAATATAGTGAGATGAACGCCGCAACCCCAGAGTCGGTCACGACTGGACCTAATGGTCAGGGGTCCCTTTACCTTTACCTAACTGACATTGGCCAGGATCTAAAGTATCACAGATCCAGTTCCTTGCACCCAAGGAGGCTTTGAGCTTGTTAATTGACTATCACAGCTCTCTGTTGCCCCCATGCTATATGACAAACCACTTGTGCTAACAAGAGTTTCAAAAACTGTTTAGCTGGTACCTGTTGTCCAGGAACAGAAGTGAAATTCCCATTAGGCATGCCCAATTCCTTGGATATTCCCATGGAAGTTCATGGGAGCCAAGCCCACGTATCCCTCTCAATGCCCTGCAGATTTTTAATCTGCATTTTTTGCAAAGCATGAACACAAAATGGTAGACGACCACCTACACCTTGCCAAAAAGGAGGACAAATTATGGACACAGCTCTGCATAAAATGTCCATGCACTAATTTCTATGTATAGAAATACATCTAGAAACGATTGCTGTAATTTAATTTAAAAATACTGCCCATTTCGCTATAGTGGGGAACACTGTGATTGGATGACCCATGTGTGTCTGTTAATGGCCAGCTTCAAGCCTCTTATTACTGTGGTTCTATATCTTAAAATTGGACTCGGACCAGACAACCCTTCAAAGAGTTGTACAGAATGGCACTTGACCACATTACAAAACAATTTCAAAATTTCCATGGGCTACGGTTTGAAATTAGAAAGCCATAGCCCTAGAGAGCAAAAAGGTGTGTAAGGAGGGGGCAATATGTATTGAGTAGTTTTCTCATCTGTTTTGTGATAGCAGCCGTGGGGCTTTAACAAACTAACTGTGGGGCTTTCAGAAATCTAACAGGTACAGTTCTCACCAGAATGGGGAAAACTTTCATTTGCTGAATTTCTACTTAATACCCTAAACACCAGCAGTTGGGGGAAGTGGAAATGGTGGTGGTTATAGCCTCAGGGCATTCCTGATGCTAGCAAATATTCCATCAGTAGGAACATTTGAAAAACCATTGAAGCATTCTTTAGGCCTTCAGTTAGTGGCGTTGCTTATAGCATAGTGAATTACAAGTGTTTTCTGTTGTGAATGGTCACATTTAGATTATTAGTATTATTTATTAAATGCGTTAATTGCTTTATCAACCCAAAGCAACTAGCAAGCAAGCAAAAACACTACATGAAAACCAAGGGGGGTAACAAGGATTACTTGAGTAATTGATTTCTATACTTGTTGGCATCAATGGCATTGGAAAATGTAGACCTGAAGTCCAGAAAGCAAACGAAAGATGGCTAGATATGAAGCTGAAAGACTGGACGTTTTCAGTAGCTTTCTCTGAAATACCAGTAGAATGGAACCAGATTGCCATTAAAATTCAAAAGATGTCAGAGCAGCTTTGAAATTGATTGGCAGGAAAAGCTAACAAGAGCCGAGGGGCATCTAGTTTGGGGCAAATCATCTCTAAGAGATGAGCATGAAAATATTCAAGGTTGTCCAGATGGGCACAGGCTACAACTAGGTAGTGAAACTACAGTGGGACATGGTGGCGATTCCTAGTGCCATAGAGGAAAACAAACATATGTGGAGAGGCACTGTGTATAAACTTTTACTGTATATGTGAATGCTCAAAGCCTTGAAGCCAAGATGAGTGAGCTGGAAAAGAGGTAAAATTTCTCGATACACTAAAATGACTGTTTCCTAGAACTACTGGTCAAAGACTGGACATGAGGGGAAGTGAGTCTGGACGTAATCCTAAGTGTCATCTAGGATGCAAGACTTAAGTTTTCTTGAACCAGTTGGAAAGACTGTGTTGTTGGCTTCAAGATATACTTAAGTGAACAATTGCCAAGGAAGTCAAAAACAGCCACGTTTGACTTCAGAAGATGAAACTTTAAAAATGTGGGGGATTTTGCAGAAAGGAAGTTGAAAGGGAAAGTCAAGAGGTCAAATCTCTCCAGAATGCTGGAGGGTTATTCAAAACCACGGTAATAGAAGCTCAGCTCGAATGTATACTGCCGATCAGGAAAGGTTAACAAGCGGAGTCAGGGAAGCTATTAGAGGCAAAAAGGCCTCTTTTGGAAAATGAAAGTCTTGTCCAAATGAGGAGAACAAAAAGGAACACAAATTTTGGAAAAATAAAAATAAACATTGGCAAAAACAATAAGGGATGTGGAAAAAAATGAGGGGCATATCACTTTAAACATGAAGACCAACAATTGTTGTTGTTTAGTCGTTTAGTCGTGTCTGACTCTTTGTGACCCCATGGAGCAGAGCACGCCAGCCGCTTCTGTCTTCAACTGCCTCCCGCAGTTTTTTTTTGTTTTTTTTGTTTTAAATTTTTTATTGGTTTTTCACAATTTATATAAACACAAACATTACACAATACAAACATACAAACACATAAACAAACATGTATAATTTTGAATCCTTTTTTTTAAAACCTTACTTCGCCGACTTCCCCGTACCTCCCCTTTCTGCATCCCAATTCCCAAATTTGTTTCAGCAAATCCTCCCCCCTTGATTTTATCTAATTTTCCCTTGTTCTTTTCTTTTACTTAATCTTTTACAGCTGTAGTCTCCTTTTTTCTATAACCTCAACATTTTAGCACTCATTAATTTTACAGTATTTCTTAAGGTAAATTTTGAATTTCTTCCAATCTTCTTCCGCCGTCTCTTTCCCCTGGTCTCGGATTCTGCCAGTCATTTCAGCCAGTCCTATATAGTCTATCACCTTCATCTGCCATTCTTCCAGAGTGGGTAGATCCTGTGTCTTCCAATACTTTGCGATGAGAATTCTTGCTGCTGTAGTAGCATACATAAAAAAAGTCCTGTCTTTCTTTGACACCAATTGGCCGACAATGCCCAAGAGAAAGGCTTCTGGTTTCTTGGGAAAAGTACATTTAAGTACCTTTTTCATTTCATTATATATCATTTCCCAGAAAGCCTTAATCTTCGGGCACGTCCACCAAAGGTGAAAAAAAGTACCTTAGTTTCTTTACATTTCCAACACTTACTGTCAGGCAAATGGTAGATTTTTGCTAGCTTGACTGGGGTCATGTACCACCTGTAAATCATTTTCATAATATTCTCTCTTAAGGCATTACATGCCGTAAATTTTATACCGGTGGTCCACAACTGTTCCCAGTCAGCAAACATAATGTTATGACCAATGTCTTGTGCCCACTTAATCATGGCTGATTTACGGTAACTGTTTCATCTTGTGTATTCCATTTCAGCAACAAGTTGTACATTCTTGACAAATTCTTAGTATTGGGTTCTAACAGTTCTGTTTCTAGTTTTGATTTCTCCACCTGGAAGCCAATTTTCCTGTCCTGTTTATAAACCTCCATTATTTGGTAATAATGGAGCCAATCTCGTACTTTAACTTTCAATTTCTCATAACTCTGTAATTTCAGTTTATCTCCCTCTTGTTCCAAAATTTTCCAATATTTTGGCCATTTGGCCTCCATATTGAGCTTTTTCACGGCTTTTGCCTCCATTGGCGACAACCACCTTGGGGTTTTATTTTCCAACAAATCCTTGTATCTAATCCAAACGTTATATAATGCTTTCCTAACTATATGATTTTTAAAAGCTTTATGAGCTTTAACCTTGTCGTACCATATATATGCATGCCATCCAAATACATTATTAAAGCCTTCCAAATCCAAGATATCTGTATTCTCAAGAAGTAGCCAGTCTTTCATCCAGCAGAAAGCTGCTGATTCATAGTACAGTTTTAAGTCCGGCAGGGCAAATCCCCCTCTTTCCTTTGCATCAGTTAAAATTTTAAATTTTATTCTGGGTTTTTTGCCCTGCCAGACAAACTTCAATATATCTTTCTGCCACCTCTTGAAACAATCCATCTTATCCACAATTTGCAATGTTTGGAATAAAAACAACATTCTAGGCAAAACACACAGTTTGGTCAAACTCATGTTTGTAGCTTTGAGAACACTGTCCAACCATCTCGTCCTCTGTCATCCCCTTCTCCTTGTGCCTTCCATCTTTCCCAACATCAGGGTCTTTTCCAGGGAGTCTTCTCTTCTCATGAAGTGGTCAAATTATTGGAGCCTCAGCTTCACAATCTGTCCTTCCAGTGAGCACTCAGGGCTGATTTCCTTCAGAATGGATAGGTTTGATCTTCTTGCAGTCCATGGGACTCTCAAGAGTCTCCTCCAGCACCATAATTCCAAAGCATCAATTCTTCAGCGATCAGCCTTCTTTATGGTCCAGCTCTCACTTCCATACATCACTACTGGGAAAACCATAGCTTTTACTATACAGGCCTTTGTTGTCAAGGTGATGTCTCTGCTTTTTAAGACCAACAATAAGAAACTCTTTTAACTACATTTGAAGCAGGAAACCAGCTAGGGAGGGAATTGGACCTTTGGATGACAAGGAAGAAGAAGGTGTGTTAAAGGAGGAGAATGAGATTACAGATCTGATAAATTAATTATTTGCATCTGTCTTCACTGTGGAAGATGTAGGGCAGATCTCTGTGCTTGAACTTTCTCAGTAAGGGGATTTGAGGAACTGAGGCAAATAGTAGTGACGAGAGACCACGTTCTAGGCCTTATGGATAAATTAACAACAAACTAATCACCAGGTCCAGATGGCAGCCATTCAACGGTTCTTTAAAATTCTAATGTGAAATTGCTGATCTTCTAGCAAAAATATATAACTTATCCCTAAGATCAGATTCCATTCCTAAGGATTGGACAGTACCAATGTAACACCAATTTTTAAAGAGAGATCCAGGGGGATGCAAGAAATTGCAGATCAGTTTGGACAGTTAATGATTGGGAGTTGCTGTGCCATTAAACTTCAGATAACAGACTTGGACAACATCCCGGATTGGAATGGAGTCAGAGGAAGCTGCGCTGATAAAAAAGGCAGTTGGAAAAATATATACTAATAAACCTGTATTTGACGGATGAAAGTATATGATGTTTGACATAATTCAGAATCGTGGACTCAGGGACGGAGAATTATAAAGCATCAAAATTGAGATGTGGAAAATATGGAAACAACTAGGAGAGGCAGGACTGAGATGTGGAGATGTGGAGATCCAGACCGTGGGGAGATCCGAAAAATTAATAATTATAATTTGGACTATAATTTGGTCTTTTTTATTTTAGTTTTTTATTTTAATTGGAGTTTTATGATTGGATATATTAATTGGATGTTTTTTATTGGAAAATCAATAAAAATGATTTTAAAAAGAAAGAAATTACAGGGCAGTTAGCTTGATATTCTTCTTGGAAAACTTGTGGAAAACATCATTAAAAATCAATTCTCCAAGTATATAGAAGACTAAGTCTTGCTGAAGAAGAATCAGTAAGGCTTCGGCAATGGGTAGCCCCTGCCTGCCATAACTGGGTGGATAGGTATTTAAATGGCAGTGCTAGCAAGTGCAAAGTGGTGCAGTCTGGGGCAAAAAGCCTTACCTTCAAATGCCTGCAAACAGGCTCTGAACCATTGGTGACTGGTCATCAAAGAGATCTTGGAGTCGTGCAGAATAGCTTGATGAAAATGTCAACCCCGTGTGTGGTAGTTATGAAAGGGTGAATTCTGCAAATATCATGATGCTCATATACAAATCTATGGTGTTGTTAAGTTGTGGGTGAACATATCAGATGACACAGTGATTCTTCAAACAGCTCTTGTTTATTCACGGGCCAGAACAGAACTGAACTGAAAGGTTCTGCCAGCCTGCTTATATAGAGCTCCAGTACAATGCAACTGTAACAACTTTCTGTAACTATCCAATCACTGAACGTCACTTTCAATCCCTTATTTGCATATGTGGACCTGAGTGAAGACTATCTACAGTATCCCCCTGCTGGCCCAGGGTGAGAACTTCAGTACATAGCAGGTGTAGCCAGAATACTGCGTACGGTTCTGACTGCCTTACCACAGAAAGGATATGAGTCGCATCTGTAGTCTGCTACTCAAACTGCTTGGTTTATGTTCCAGCTTGAGATACTGGTGTAGGGAGGAGAAAATATTGCATGTGGCAGCCAGCAGCGTTTTGCTTCTCCAAAGCTGACAAACTGTGGAGGCAGCTTTATGCATCTCAGCCCACATGCCTGGCCAGCACTGCAAAGCACAGGCTCATGTTTTGCGTGAGTGTGAGGGAGTGCAAAGATAGTGGTTTGGCCAGAGGAGGTATAGTGACTGGTTGTGCCTGACTGGGATGTGGGGTGCAGGGGGAAGAGCTCAGGGACAGGGGTAGTAATGCGTCACAACAGAAGGTCTGAGCAGAAAACTGAGACATGAAAAAGACAAGAGAGGAGCATTGCATTTTCTAATAAAAAATTAATACGGTAAATAGACTGCATATAGGGCATCCATTTGTGCTAACCCAGCTTTTCAGTAAAGTTCTGCTGCCCTTTACTCGTCAGAGCAGAGCCTTATCTCTTGGCTCTAAGTGATGTCAGTAATTACTGTCCCCAAATTTTCAAACTTTCTTCAAACTTTTTTCAATGAGGATGGGAAACTTGCTTTTATCTATCATCTATCTATCTATCATCTATCTATCTATCTATCATCTATCATCTATCTATCATCTATCTATCTATCATCTATCATCTATCATCTATCATCTATCATCTATCATCTATCATCTATCTATCATCTATCATCTATCATCTATCATCTATCATCTATCATCTATCATCTATCTATCTATCTATCTATCTATCTATCTATCATCTATCTATCTATCTATCAATCATCTATCTATCTATCATCTATCATCTATCATCTATCTATCTATCTATCTATCTATCTATCTATCTATCTATCTATCTATCATCTATCTATCTATCTATCATCTATCTATCTATCTATCTATCTATCTATCATCTATCATCTATCTATCTATCTATCTATCTATCTATCTATCTATCTATCATCTATCTATCTATCTATCAATCATCTATCTATCTATCTATCTATCATCTATCATCTATCATCTATCATCTATCATCTATCATCTATCATCTATCATCTATCATCTATCATCTATCATCTATCTATCTATCTATCATCTATCTATCATCTATCTATCTATCTATCTATCTATCTATCTATCTATCTATCTCTATTCATTTTTTAAAAAACGGAAGCTGGAATTCTTTACCACTGCAAATGCATTCAGGGTGATGAAAAATATCAAAGGAATGGGGGAAATTTATGTTATAATATAGAGAAGACGATGTGAAGTAGGGAACCCAGAAGAATTAAAATAAACCTCATAACGGGAAACACAAGAAATGTATTGGATAATAATATCAAAATGAATTGAAAATGTATCTTAGGACTATGGTTGAACAATATTTGTAAATGAATATAGACAGACAACAAGAATTGTATATATGGAAAGATTCATTTGTTTACAGACATTTTATGGAAAAAAATTGAAGAAGAACAATTATATATAAAATGGACAGAGACAATGCGAAAAGTTAAAGACGACATAAAAAAGCCGGAAGGAGGAAGGAGGGAAGTCAGCTCGGAAGAGCAAGAACAAATGTGAAACATAATGTACGTGTATGTATAGTGGCGCTGTGGGTTAAACCACAGAGCCTAGGGCTTGCTGATCAGAAGGTCGGCGGTTTGAATCCCCACGACGGGGTGAGCTCCCACTGCTCGGTCCCTGCTCCTGCCAACCTAGCAGTTTTACAGCGGTGTAAAACTGTCACCAGCTTGATTCAGCTTCCCAGACAAACACACACAGCACCGGTTTGTCTATTTACAGCTCTTTATTCCGACAGAAAGCCCATCAAAGTGCAAGTAGATAAATAGGTACTGCTCCAGTGGGAAGGTAAACGGTGTTTCCGTGTGCTGCTCTGGTTTCACCAGAAGCGGCTTAGTCATGCTGGCCACATGACCTGGAAGCTGTACGCCACCTCCCTCGGCCAATAAAGCGAGATGAGTGCCGCAACCCCAGAGTCGCCCGCGACTGGACCTAATGGTCAGGGGTCCCTTTACCTTTATGTATAGTATGTAATTAGAAATTCAATAAAGATCATCGGGGGGTGGGGGGAGCAAATGCATTCTTTACTCTGTACTGTGTTGCAGTGTGTACTCGACATGAAACTCAAAAATCATTGCCGCCGTAATGCAATCACCAGTTTTGTAACTATAGTGATTTTTAAGGTCCCTGCATGTGGGAGATATGCTGGCATTGGCTGGAGAAACAGGAACTAGAGAGAAATTGACCTCAGCTGGATGGAAAAGACAGCAGTGGATATTTCCACACTAGCCTGTGAGTCATGTGAGCATGGCAAGATCCCTTCCCTGTCAAATAAAGCATGGGAATGAGTAAGCTGCAGTGATTTAATCAGGAATCTGCTTAATAAATGGGATAAAAATGGTTCTTCTCCCATTATTTGCTAAGTTCCTATAGTAGCTAGGCACTGCACAAAGTTGTTTTTAAAATCCATGCCCCCACCTGAAAACTTACTGTCTAGCAGGGAAAGGAAAGACAGAGGTAAATTAAAAGAGCAACTGTCCCGTTAGTTGGATCTTTTACAAGTATGGAAATTCCTTTTGCTGTTCTTTTAATCGGATCGCCTATCATATTGCAGAGTTCCATAAAAGCAACAGTGCCACCTCATGGACAGTTGAAGAACAAGTACATAATGTACTGCAGTGTAGTTAAATGATGCTCAGTTAATTTTCATAGTCTTTTACATTAGTGGTGAAGAAGCTGCTATCTGAAAGGAAGTAGTGCCTAATGGTTTCTTCAAGGGCACTGCAATGTGGAGTGGAAAAGCAGAGGTGCACAATAAGCCTTCTTTTCCTGACACATAAATTACTCTATATACTTGTTCCTCACTGGTATCACAAGTGTTTGGACACTTCCAAAAACGTTTAGCTATCCCTGTATAAATGCTGTTCAGATTATTGACAGGATATTTTTATTTGTTGAGAAACCTAGTGGGGAAAAAGAGCCCAACTGCAGAGGCTGGGAAGTGGGGACAGAGAGGCGAGGCTGCAGAAATTTGCCTTGGAACTGGAAATAATTCAGCATTACAAACAACTTCCCTTTTGAAAGTTACTCTTGAAGTAAGCAGCAGAGGAGCATCGTGTTATAAGAAGTTATATGCTGCCTGCATTTAACTTTATATTTAATTTGCAGCAATGTTTTAATACCACCCACCTAAAAGTGAAGACTCCTAATCTCTAGGTAGATCTCCCCTGGGCAACCATTCTGCTACTTCCATAAATTGACATTCTTACTCCTTTTTAGGGGGAGCCTGTATCTATTCTTGTTTGTACAGTGGTACCTCTGGTTGAGAACTTAATTCATTTTGGAGGTCCGTTCTTAACCTGAATCTGTTCTTAACCTGAGGTACCACTTTAGATAATGGGGCCTCCCACTGCCGCCGCCGCACGATTTCTGTTCTCATCCTGAAGTAAAGTTCTTAACCCGAGGTACTACTTCCGGGTTAGCAGAGTCTGTAACCTGAAGCGTTTGTAACCTGAAGCGTTTGTAACCTGAGGTACCACTGTACGTCAGGTTTTCCTCCCATGCATTTTCATCACTCTGTGAGTCAAGATCAAATAATGGTTTGTATGTGTGAATAGGCCATCACCAATATAATATAAACCACATAAGTACTGAACTTTCATATCAAAATGTAATGTTTTTCATGTGATTATATCTGCCCCCAATCGTTTTGTTCGCTGCTGCTGTGTTGATGTTTTATCGTTTTGCTGTTTTTAATAAGTTGTAAACTGATTGTTTTATCGACTAATTGCAAACTGCCTGGGGGGCAGGGGCGGTAACTAATCCCGAAAGGCAGCTTAAAAACACATAAATGAGATTCACCCCAGAGAAGAGCTACAGCACTGTAGTGGTTAGAACAGGGTGTGTGAGAGAGACTAACCTTTTGGGGGAATAAGCACATTTTCTAACTGGAGAAACTGTTGATCATAGAATTGCAGAGTTGCAGGGGACCCTGCAGATCATCTAATCCAACCCCTTGAAAAGCAAGAATATGCAGCTGTCCCATACAGGAATCGAACCTGTTACCTTGGCGTTATCAGCCCCATGCTCTAACCAACTGAGCGATGTGAGCTGTTGTGGGCTGTGCACCACTGGCACCACTTTTTTTCTCTCATTTCCTCCATTCCTTCCTGCTTTTTATTATTAGATCTACGAGTGTTGCAAACTACGTTTAGGAAGTGTGATAGAAACTCCCTAATGAAGCTATTTATAGTAATCACTTCTGAGCCAGGCAGTTGTTAAAAACCGGGGGAGGAAGGGGCAGCCTTGCTATTGGAAACCCTTGCTGGAGTGAGTCCGCCGATATTTCTAGAGGTATAAGGTACTGTTTGATGTCAGTTCTGTTGTAAATGCAGTTCTGTAGGCCTGTCTCAGTAGAAAAATTCCCTAATACTTTCAACCATTGTTCCACGCAGGAAGACTTCGAAATGCATGCGCCAGGAAAGTCGTCGTCCCCCCCCCCCATCGTTTCTGAACCGCTGCTTAAGTTTGTAGTTATCTATTTGTCAGTTAACTTGCTAATTTGACAGAAAAGCAGTGAAATGGAATTGTAGAAAATACAAACAACGCGGGCAGGTTGAAATATGCTTCTCCTTCTCTCTGCAGTCTAAGATGTTGCAGTATAAATATGATTCTATAAAAGGTGTGAATGGAACATAAACATAAAAGTGATGGATTTGGTACAGTCAGTGAACGCAATTATAAGTAGGTATGGCAGAAGACTATTTCATCAAGACTGGATCCACTGATTAATACAAATCTACTCCATTTCTGCCAGTCAGCCGTCGTACTTCACAGATGAGTTTTCTAAGGGCAGAGGTAAATAACCTTTGCCCCTAGTCCCAATAATTTGCTGTCATTTTTCTCCATTAAATTAGCATATAATTTGGAAGAAATTCACTCTGTTGTTTTCTCTCTCTTCATGAGAAGAGCAAAATCTTACCATCCAATCTTTTATGAATGGCTTCTTTGAATTCGTGGTGCATTTTGCTTTAAAGAAATGAGTAAAATGCAATCTGTGGGTGATACGCAACTTAGTTTTATTCAGAGAAGACTCATTGAAAATAGTGGACATGAGTTACTACTGAAGTCCATAGACTTCATTGGGTCTGTACCCTTTTTAACATTTAGGGGGTTGGGGGAGTGGGAGTTTGCTATGTGAAACAAAAGCAATAGGTTTTTTACATTGCCTAACTTCCTTTCTACATTTGCCAGCAAAGTAGCCTTAACGGGTGAGAAAGGCAAGAAATAGTTAAACATTTACTTGCAGCTTGATTCATATTTTGAATGGACGTAGAATCTGGGAGAAAATGACTGTTTCAAGAATCGCCGCTTCCTGTCTGTCAATTCAATTCTGTCTCTGGATAATAATTGTATTCATTTAGCATTTAGAATACTCAAATTTGCAAATGACAACCCAAATGAATATTTCATAACAAAGAGGCATGATCCATTATGGTAGTGTGACTCTAACTAGTAGCGCAGCATGACTGATCTCGCATTTAGAATTTGTGTGAGAGACTTTGGCACACGGCTAATTAAAAGTACAGCTTTTAATCTTAAAAAAAAACCAGAAAGAAAAGAAAAGAAATTTAAGACTCAGGTGGAGGGGGCAGTCCTGTTTTTCCTGTTGTGGGAGAGGTGTGCTGGGTTTGTTGTGAGTTCGTTCCGTTGTGTTGTCATAAAACAGATGCACCTGTAAAAGTCTGGAAAGGGAAAACAGTCTTTGGAGTTGCCATCTGGGAGTATGTTCTGTGCCCTCCCAAGAAAACACATAGCCTAGGCTAGCAACAGGGTTAATGTGCAATTTGGTTTATACAAAAATATGCCCCAAGGCAACACTGGAGAACCTCTCCCGATCATGGAAATGTGGAAACAGGAATTTGAGTTGTTTGGGTTAAAAACCACAACAGCAACCCAGTATGGTAGTTGTGTATCACAACATTGCTTTTGAGGAGTATAAAACAGACACGCAACGGTTCCGGGGCTGCTTTTTTCCTTTCAGCTAATTCAGCCTGTGCAATTTAACATAGCACAAATGTTGAAAACGTTGTTTTATAAATATTGATATAGCAATGGGGTTTTTTCTTTCTTTAAATCGTGCTTAGGAGGTTCAGAGCGACTGAGTGAGTCATAGAGGATATATGGCTATCAGTAGCTGTTAGCTGTGATGGTTAAATGGAGTTTCCATGTATGATTGCAGTTTATCTGACCAATGGGACAAACAGTCAAGGAAGGCAGCAGCCTTCATGTCCTATTACTGCGTTTCCAGAGTAAGCTACTTGAGAGTAAGCTTTTGTGGGAGTTGGGTTTCCCTAAACATGCTCAAAACTAGAGCTTTCTGCTTGAGGTATCCGGTTGGAAAGAGAATACTCCCGACGCAGTTGCTGCTACAGTTTCTTCTTTCCTTTCCCTGCACAAAACCAAAGCCCAACCTTCATCTCTTTAAAAGTTTAGTCTTTTAAGAGGCAAGCGGCCTCCAAATCAAGGCTCCTCTTTCTGCCTCCTTCCAAACTTCGAAAACCAACAGCCTTTTGCTCCGTTTGCCTTGGTTTGGAAACGAAAAAAAGATGGGTGGACGCAAGAAGAGAAAGGATTTTAATTTTAATTTTTTTTTTAAGCCCCTTGCAAATGGATTGAGTTTATTGGATCTGGGCACGGCAGAGTTCTGGAAGTGTGGCGCGGGAGGGAACCTGCTTTTAAAAAAATAAATCGATCCCCATGTTTTCGCCTGGGAAAGATGCGCGCGTGTGTGTGTGCGCGCCCGCGCGCGTGGACCGGGCTTGACTCGGCTCCAGCCTGGGTCTGCCTCTGAGCGTGACGTCACTTGGCTTTAGCACACAGCGGCACAAGAGCAGGCGGCTGGGTGAGTGACAGGCCAGCCTACTTTTTAATAGCTTTGTCATGTGACTGGAACAGTAGTAAGACAGGTGCCTTCGGTTCACTCTCAGTAAGGGGCTGCTTGGCTGCGCGCGAGTATATTTGCTCTCTCTCCCTCTCTTTCTCTCTCTCTCTCGCCCTGGCTGTGGATTGTAGTTTCAAAGCTTTGCTGCCGTCATTCAGGAGCTGGATGGCGTGGGACATGTGTAATCAGGACTCTGTTTGGAGTGACATCGAGGTGAGCTTTTTGGGGGACGGTCTCTCTCTCTCTCCTTTTTTTTTGCGTGCAAATTCACCCAGCTGGAGGGCTTGTTTCCTTGTATGCTGTTCTTCCTTTCGCCTTCCCCCCCTCCTCCCTTTTTTATTTTTCGCTTGTGTTGCTTTGAATCTTGCCCACCCCTCCCTTACCGGAAAGTAGCTAGAAGAAAGAACCCTTTTGGAATGGAAGCGAGGCTTCATCTTATCTTTAATCCTGTAAGTTTTTCTTTTCTCTCCACCTTCCCACCCCCCACCCCACCCCGCCGGCTTTCTATTTTAAGATTACGCTCCGGTTCCTTGAGCAAATTAAAAAAAAAGAAAAGAAAGGCAACTGGCTCCTGTCATCGGGATCTCCTGCAGTTGGAAACTATTTTTATGTGCCTTTGGCTCCCTTTCCAGTCATATGCAATATTTATGCACAGAGATATTGATATGAATCGATGTCTGAAGTCTTTCCATTGGCATTTAGTGGCATCTGGCTTGGGGGAAAAACTGCCTCTTTTTCTGTGTGCGTGAGGCAGATGAAATGCTGTCGTTCGCCTTTTAAAACTTGCAAAAAGAAAAAAAGTAGTTTTATTTTAGATGGGGTTATGGGCTGCAGAGCAGAGATGCTTGTGCGTGGAGCGAGACGGGCTGCGTATCGGTTGCTGTGTTGTGGGAATGTGGCTTCTGTACTGTGATTTTTGGGAAGAGATGCCCTGTCGCTTCTGCTGGAATGCATGGGCTAAGGAGTCCTCTTCCTTCGGTTCTGTGCCGCTGAGACAACAGGATGGAGCGTGAGAATAGAGTTTATGCAGGATCTCGTGGTGCTGCTGCTGCTGCTGCCTCCGCTGCTTGAGTAAAAATAGATGGCAATACATCAAACCTGCAGCTTCTGCTGGCTACAATTCATAAAGGGGAGGGGGGAACGGAGGCAGGGGTGGGGAAGAAAATAAGCAGCCCATTGGGAGTCTCTGGAGTATAGGAACAGAGGCTTGAGGGTATCTAAATGCTTGCAATCAGAAAACCAAACCAAAATAAATATCCGAGTTCGAAATGGTGTAGTGTCTGAAAGTTCCTGCAACTTAGGGAAAACTTTCCCCCTCCCTGGTTATCCCAAAACAGAAGCCTCAAATGATAGCTACTTTTACAGGCCGTTCCTTATGCATCTCCATTCAGTCTTTTAATGGGGATTACTTTTAACTAAGTGTGCACAGGATTCCAGCCTTAAATGCTTCCTTTGGCAGGAGAGAAAGCTACTGGTGATTCCCTTCTCCGCAACCCCCTTCCTTTTTAAAAAATCCCTGAAGATGTTGTTTTAGTGCATGGGCACATATTATTGGGTACAATCCTTTAATGCTTTCTACATATACGTATTCCGGGCAGGAAGCAAATATAATAGCATATCCCCATTATTATTGTTAATTATCATCATCAAAAATCATGTTTAAAATATTTGCATCTGCCGACTTCTGTTTGCATATCGTAATTTTTCATCTCTTGTTTTGACTCAGTAAAGTGGAAGAGATATGGATAATTCATATGTCCTGTAGCTATTATGAGTCAAAGTGGTAAGCGAGTGACTTGCTGGCTCCAGAAGTCCTGATTTGTTTCTGAGCAGCTGGGAGCATCCAGTGGATTAGAATCGTAGATTGCCGTCTTGGTTTTTGTTGCACGGGTCTCGGCTGCCGTGGCTTCGTTTTTTCCATCATGCATTATTCCTAACGCTGCTAGGAGCTTATTTGAGGAACCAATGTCTGTGGAAATGGTGATGATCTATTTTAATCACCAGGGTTCCTGCAGGAATTTCAGGCTGGTAACAAGAAAATATAATTCATGCCAATGAGCCGTTTATTTGCTTTTGGGTTTGGGTTCTTCTTGTTGTTGTTTTTACTTGTTTAGAGGAAGGGATCTGTGTCAGTTGTATCACAGATAAGGTGGCTTCTTAGTTCCATCTTTCAAAGTGGCATGAGCTTTGACCCTGTGTGCAGACAGTTTGGTTACTGGCTATAAGCTGTTCCTGCTCCTCTGGGGAATCGCCTTTCCTCTTAAAATACGACCAGCATCAAGGACGATAGGCAGCTCTCTCCCCCCTTTTTTTGAGGCCCTCCAAATTCACTTCTGATATAAAATACTTGAGATCCCCTTGTTCATAACAAGGAGATTCCCTGCTCCTTCATAAAGGCCTGTACATCACAGTAACTGATCAGCGTCCCACAGCGTTTCTCTGTTTAATGAAGGTAATGTACGACGAGGCTGCAAAGATTGATAAAGAGGATACACATGGTGTTATGTTTGCTTTAAGCATATTGTCCGTGTTTGGGATCATCTCTCTCTCTCTCTCGCCTCCCTCTCCCTCCCTCGACTCTCTTTAACAACCTTGTTAAATACAGATTATTGTTTTCACTAATGCAATTTAAATGGCATACATCCAGCCCTCCCCCCACCCCCCGCACACACTGGCCATCATTTAGTTTTAAAAATTACCTTCGAAAAGCACACGAGCCTCCAAAAAGGTTAACGGAGAATGATGCTTAATTATGATGATTCATTATCATTGATGCAGTTAAGCTAATTTATTGTTTGCTCTTTAACTAAGCATTTGGAGGGTTGGGTGAGAATGATCTGGGGGCAAAAGAAAGGCACAATAATTAGCCTTTGTGTTTAGTGACTGCTTTATCCTCTTAAAGCTTATTACAGAACTAAGGGTATAGTTGTGTAATAACTGCCATAAGCTGTTGGCTGTGTTTTTAAAAAAAGGGGGGGGGGGGTTGGAGAGACATTGCTTGCAAGGTGCACCTGTTAGAGATGTATAGACAAACGCCAGATATCTGCGACGAGGACAGTCAGATGAGGACAGTTACAGGACTCGGAGTGTTAAACCTGGCATCATTCAAAGGCCAAATATAAATTAATAACAGGAACACTTGCTACTAATGCCTCTCAGATTAGAAGTGTGGTTCCATATCCAGAAGCATTGATTTTATTATCAGGTCAACATTGGCAAGAGTCAGCGTGCTTCACTTCAGATATTCCATTTGTTTTTAAAAAGTGACACTCCAGTCATTAGAGAGAAATGAAAACTGCGAAGAGAAGACTTTCTTTGTTTTTAAACCCCCTGCCCCAAATAGAACAGTTATTTCTTATATTGCTTCAAAATGGCCACTGCAGGCCTTTTTGAAAAATGTGTACCTATTGAGAGAACCCATCCAGTTTTAACTAGACAGTGCAGAGGGATGGTGAGAGAATGAGAATCTATTTTTACAAATGAAAAGTAGTAAAGCGACCAGCACGGTGCCTTGGAAGTCTGTGGCATCAGTTTTAAGCCACTGACCTCCACAACACAAACCTGGGGGATGATGCTGAGAATCTACCTTTTCAGGCAAAGACCTAGATTATCCTTTAATGAGATCACAGATTTCATTTGGGCATCAAGAAAAGGTCATTTCTGCATTATAACATTTGCCAACTTTAGGACTGGAAACATAGAGGGTGGGGAAGCCTTTTATTTTTCCCCTAAGGGTGGGAAAACAGTTTTCATTACCACTCTTGCTATGCAGTTGTCTTTGTGTGTTCCCTTCCATCTTTTCTTCAAGTTTGCCATATACTACATATGTGTGTGTATAACTCAGGTAGGCCTTGAACTGCTGCAGCTTTGTACTCGTCTCAAAGAATAGTAATAAAGAACAGAGACTCTCCTTCCAGCCCTTAAGTTTCCCTTTCTATGCACCTATTGTCTGATTCCCTGCATCGTCCTGCTTGACCAGTGAAAGTGGAATGGTAAATTGTACCCTTTTTCCAGCTGCTCCAAGTCTGTTGACCCTGTTTCTCTATTCCGAAGCATGCCTTGCAATTAGGTTGTCACACGTAAAGACAGAATATGCAGTGCTGGAGATGCTCTTTCAGGGACTGCCTGTCAAATGTTTCAGGAAGTTTATTTTTCTGAAGTCCAACTTTAGCAAGAAACCTGCACTTAGCTGTTGAAGTGTGACATGACAGACATTGAATTCCTGTGTTTGCTGGGGGAAGGGTGCTTTGAGGTTACTGATACATTCACCTTAATTGACCTCATTCAAGCAAGATTATAAATAAGGGAAACTATACCATCTTTGAGGGTGATTGACAGGCCGTGGCATCTGAAATCCATGTGCATTTTTCGCGGGGGTTTTTGGCTGTTGCGTTTGACACAGATAAATCCAGGGAATGGAAGGTGGGAGGCTGGAAACCTTCATTGTTAAACTGACTACATTTTGTCACCTTTTAACAACATAATTGCTAATTCATATGGGTGCCAACACAGGGGAGTTCTGGCTTGCTTATGCAGAAAAAAATAAAATAAAAGCTGAAGATATACTATGGACACTATGCAGCAAAAGTAAGCACTTTTGAGTCACAATTAGTTCAGCTGCAAAGTTCAGCACCATGTTTAATTTTGTGCCATTAAACTCTGTAGGATTTGTGTTTGTTAAAAACAAATTTTCACAAGGCTGTAGCTGTAGCCTTACTTACCCACATTGTGACTGCTGTACAGTTGTGGATACGTTGTAAAAAGACATGTATCTTCAGTTAGCCTGATATCTAAATTAAATGATGCTGAGACATCTACGGAAATATATGCTGCCTAAAGGTATTACTGGAATGTGCTGTAGTATTAGTACGAGGTTTGCTTTGCAGTGATTCTCCATATGTAACAGTTACCTAGCAAAACTTGCCAGAGCCAAATGTCAATCCCTGCAAGATCAGAATGGAAGTGATAAGATTTTTTAAAAATACAATTGCACGTTCAAGCATCTCTGTAAAACGGAGCTTTAACAGTTCAGCAATATGTTCTCAGAACAAGAATGAGTTTCATGGGTAGTGAAATCAATCCATGATCCCGGGGTAGATTTCAGCATAAACTATCAATATGTAGAAACAAAAACAATTGAATCAATGAAATCGTACGTATGCCTTACATTGAGCCGTCACTGGTCCACCTTGCTTCTTCTTGCCTGTTCAGATTGGTGGCTCCTCACCAGGTCTCAGATGGAGGTCTTTCCTAGCTCTGTGGACTCTTTATGTCAGGGAATGTATGCAGCACATACACACTACAACCGAGCTATGGGCTAGGTAACATTAAACACCCTTTTCCATACTGCAGCTCAAACACGGGCTTTTGACTCCATGTATAAGACACTTGCAGAAGTTGTGCTACTGTCATCTCATGGTTGCTCCTGCACAGTCCCAGTGACATTTGCAGCTGTCACCTACTAAGACTGGAGTGAACATACAGTGACAACTACACTAGCCTCCAGTGGCAATGCTTTCCCTTGTATGGTAAATAATGGCACCATGTTCATTTAACAGAAGATGCGTACATTGCTGGGAGTGTTGTGGGAGCAACCACCAGATAGCCAGCACCACGTCAAGTTATGTATGACACAGGCATCGCAGGATTGGCTGGCCCAGCTATAGGACAAATGGGATACATGCCACAGGATCTTATCCTGCCTAGGACACCCTGGTGTTCTTATTATCATTGCCAGGATACATAACTACTCAGTCCTGGCCAGGACTAGCTGGATTACCAAAGCAACAAAAATGATTGCTTGAGATGGTAAGGGTTGTTGAAGAAGCTGTTTGCAATCCATATGTTGTCCCGTACCACATCACAAGAAGCCAGTTCATATTTTTGGGGGGGAGCAAAGGGGCAAATGCAGTTCACAGCAAATGTACAGGCCCACTTATGGGTATAAAAAGGTAAAGGGACCCCTGATCATTAGGTCCAGTCATGATCAACTCTGGGGTTGAGGTGCTCATCTCGCTTTATTGGCCGAGGGAGCCGGCGTACAGCTTCCAGGTCATGTGGCCAGCATGACTAAGCCACTTCTGGAGAACCAGAGCAGCACACGGAAACGCCATTTATCTTCCCACCAGAGCGGTACCTATTTATATACTTGCACTTTGATGTGCTTTCGAACTGCTAGGCTGGCAGGAGCAGGGACCGAGCAATGGGAGCTCCCCCCGTCGTGGGGATTCGAACCGCCGACCTTCTGATTGGCAAGTCCTAGGCTCTGTGGTTTAACTCACAGCACCACCTGCGTCCCACTCATGGATATATCCATGATCAAAATTTCAGAAAAAGTGGTGCATTTTAGAAAACTTTTTGTGGTTGATTATGTGAGTATGGGGTGCCCACACAGGCCTCCCTAAATAGCTCCCTATCTGCATTTTAATAATCCTGGATGTAGATACTCTCTAGACTTAGTGTGAAGAAGTAGAAGGAAAGAGGCAAATCAATGATGTGCAATGGGTGTGGATCCTAGTAGAGGTAGGAGTTCAAATAATGGAGGGGAAAGGGGTCACCCTTTTTTGCATGCTTGCAGATGGGCAAGGCAGAGTTGGATTGCCATCTCCCATGCCTGGGGGTAGCCTTATTAGTCTCATTGCCCTTGCCTTATTCTGGTTCTCAGTCCACAAAAGAGGAAGAGCTTTTACCTACCTCCCAAGACTGTTGTGAAGATGAGGCTATATCTTTCCTATCTCTGGCTGAGGATAAGCTATGAAAAGCCAATTAGTGGCACTGTCAAGTTTGGCCTGTGAATGGCAAGATGCTAGCCAACAGAAATATGGTCTGAGACTGTGTTCCTAGCCGGAAAGTGAAGCTATAGATTGGGAGACTCCATAAATGGAATGTGACATTTATAGATATTTGGTCATTACTTGGCAGGTGCCTGGTTTTTTGTGTGTCATGAGAAATATTTCAAAATCTGCTTATTATGAGGCTGTTGTAGCTTAGCTTATAGTAGTTTACCCAGAGTTTTGTTACGGCTAATAATTCTGGAACCACTTGGCAGGTTGATGTGTGTGGGGCCAACAGAGATGTGTAATTTCATGTTGCTGTCTTTCCTGCTGATTTTTTCCATCGTAGTTTCTGCTGTGGATTCTGGGCCTTCCTTATGCTAAGTCCAGAGCTTGCTGGAATGGCATGTCTGCTGCAGGAAATGGCAGTCCCAGACCTCCCCTCCTTTCCTGGTGGATATGTACTGTATTTTTCACTTTATAAGACGCACCAGACCACAAGACACAACTTGTTTTTGGAGGAGGAAAACAAGAAAAAATATATTCTGAATCTCAGGAGCCAGAACAGCAAGAGGGATCGCTGCGCAGTGAAAGCAGTAATCCCTCTTGCTGTTCTGGCTTCTGGGATAGCTGCGCAGCCTGCATTCGCTCCATAAGACGCACACACATTTCCCCTTACTTTTTAGGAGGGAAAAAGTGAGTCTTATAGAGCAAAAAATATGGTAGTTTAAAGAGGAACAAATGCGTGACAGCGAGCTCCTTGCTCTCTTCGTTGGCTTCTTTGTACAGTGGTACCTTGGATTAAGAACTTCATTTGTTCTGGAGGTCCGTTCTTAACCTGAGGTACCGCTTTAGCTAATGGGGCCTCTTGCTGCTGCCGTCGTGCAATTTCTGTTCTCATCCTGAAGCAAAGTTCTTAACCCGAGGTACTATTTCTGGGTTAGCGGAGTCTGTAACCTGAAGCATCTGTAACCTGAAGCGTCTGTAACCTGAGGTACCACTGTATAGGGGTGGGGAACCTCATAATTCATCTACTTGCATGTTTACTCCTAGGTAAGTCCAACTGAATTCCATGGGGCTTACCTCTGAGCCAACATCCGGAGCATGGCCCTGTCAGCGTGCAATATTATACCTTAAAAATAAACTAGAAGTTACCGAGGGAGAGAGGCACAGGTTTACTGTCTTCGGTTGCTGCCGTGCATCGTCTACTAATGCCTCATTCTGGCTTAACTGAGAGATCAGAAATCCTGGCCTCCCCTCTTTGCTTTTTAAACGACTTCTGCACTTTGGGGGCTGTGAATAAAAAGACAGTGGCTGTTCCCAGCGCAGTAGGGTGGTTTAGAAGGCAAAGGTCAGCCTTTCTCCAACAAGCAGGCCAGCACACACACAAACACGCTCTGTTGCTCACCTGTGCCAAGTTCCTTTGATACAAGTCAGCATTTTCTTCCCCAAAATGAAGTTAACTCCAGTGACCTGCTGGGTGGTATAAGTGAGTTAACGGAGATATAATTCTTCTCACGTGCTGTTGTTCTTCACAGTTTCCTCTAATTAATGAAAGCGTTTCTGTATCTTCCTTTCTCCTCTTTTCAGTGTGCTGCTCTGGTTGGTGAAGACCAGCCACTTTGCCCAGATCTTCCAGAACTTGACCTCTCTGAATTAGATGTGAATGACTTGGATGCCGACAGCTTTCTGGGAGGACTCAAGTGGTACAGTGACCAATCGGAAATCATTTCCAATCAGTATGCCAATGAATCATCAAACATATTTGAGGTAAGGAAAAGCTGCTCCACGTAAGCATCTTTTTTTAATGACACGGATGACGGTCTTTATCTGCTCTGATTTCTAATGTTTTCAAGCTGCAGTGCTTACAGCTATTTTTCCGATTCCTTGGATATGGCTTCGGATTAGTGGGCGCTAATCCTGTAAAGAAATGGCAAAAATATCAAGATATTTAGGGGCCAGTATCAGTATATCAAATGGCCAAACCAAGGGTCTCAGGGATGACAGTTTGGATTTCTAAAATTCTGGATCACTGGATTGAAGCCCGGGAATAACTCAGGGGTGAAATTTTGTGGCTTAGAACAGAATCTGGCACCTTTTGGCAAAAGGCTGACAAAGTCAGTTGTCAGAGTAGGACAAAAGGGGGAGTTTTCTGACCCTGCTAGTGATAGTATATTGGTTTTGTTTATCTGACTGGTAAAGCACTGGTTGGATGACAACTCTAGGGTGACATGCAGTTCAGGAGTGCTTGAGCTGCAAAGTTTGTTTACAAGGCGGTTCAGTGGGCCTGGGGGTAGCACTGCCTAGATCCTGTCTGCCCCATGAAGTTAACCTGAGCATGAAATTGCAGCACATCCAGCAACACAGTATACAACACTCCTGCTAGCCATTCCCTAACAGCATCCATGTTGACAGCACTGACTCCCACAAATCGTGGAGTGCTGTATTGGCAAAGAAGGAGCAAACACACGTGTGTGGCAAGTGGGCACCCTCTCGCGTTGTCACCGTGCCCCACAGATGCAGTAGGCCTGCGGTGACTTCAAGCACTCGTGCATCTGTGGTGAAGGCAGGAAGAGTACAGAAGTCAATATGCCCTGTGGATCTACACACATTGCCAATCAACACATTTTTGACTGGCCAATGCCCAGATGTAGGACCTAGAAAACTTGTAGTGTTATTGTTAGGAGGCTAGCCAAGGGAACCCATGGACCATTTTCTCCATGATTACCCTCCCTTCCTGTTTTTTATTTTTCCACTGGCAGAGTTGTGCCAGCAGCAGAGTTATGCCAGCATAAAATAATATGGGTAGGAGACCTGGACATACGTAAACCCAAAAGCAAACCAGAGGTAGAGTTGGAGCTGTTAATTTTGAAAGTTCATCACGACCCCCTTTCCCCCACCTTCTGGTGCAACTAGTCATGTGGAAATTTCCCCCACCTTCTTTACAAAAATTGCAACCAGCACCGGAGTAGCATGTTCTATATCATCTGGCAGCGAGATGTGAAATAGACAAATTTTATTTATTTGTTTGAAACACTTTCTGTCCTGCTCTTTGGCCAAAAAGGCTCCCAGAGCAGCTTCCATGCAATTAATAAAAACAAGACAGCCCCTGCCTGCAAGCTTTTCATTTGTATCTTTGTCTTTTAGACTGTAAAAGACACAGGGGGGAGAAGAAAACTGGAAAACTCAGACAGCAGTTCTGGGTTACATAATAGTTCTTATGATCAGCTAGAATGGAAACAGTTTAGGGAGGGGCGGATCCATATGGAACTAGCCTTCCAGGAGATGCAATGGACTGCTGCTGCTTCTCATCTTTCCCCCTGCCGCTGACTGATGGAAGGGCTTCTGCCAGGCCAGGTGAGAAGCCAGATGGAGAAGGTCTTTCAGCAGAGCTAATGGAGTCATCCTGCTTCCATCCGCATACCTCTACAACTAAACAAAGAAAAGCAAGCCTGATATGAACCAATGGAGTTGAGACACTTTTTCGGGGGTGGTGGTGGTGGAAATAAAACAAATTATTATCCCAGGTCAAAGTATTCCCATATCATCCCATGTCATGATACTATTGGCGTATTGCTCATCCAGTGGCATAGTGGTCTCTTCCTGAGCTAGTGTTTTGTTTTGGGGGTATGTTGTGGACCTTTCGTTTTCCTGACGGATTTCAGCCATCCTTTGATCTAATAAGGGACTTTAGTCCCTTTGCCAAATCCCTGGTTGGGGTTACAGGGCTTCCAAAAACCTCTAAGACTTGTCAGAATGGCTTCCCAGAGACTGGCTATATGAGCTCCTGATGGCTTTGGGGGAATTTTGTCAAAGCCTTGCTTGCCCTCTGGAATGCGGAAATGGCTTATTTGGTTGACATGATGTTTTCTAGGGACTCTTTGATGCTGACTAGGGCATCAGTGGAGAAAGACTCAGGTTAATGCAATAGGACAGGACATAGAACCTGCTTTGGAGCTTTCTTTGTCACCCTACCTGCAACATGGTATGTGTTTTCCCACCATTATTGTGCAGGTACAGTGCTGGCCAGTGAAGGCTTTCTGGGTGGTGGTGGGACAACCAATGTGTGCCCTTGGTGGCTTGTTTGCAAAGTGCTTTGCATATTGTTTGCATTTTTACTTTGCATTAATTGCAGATAGGGTTCTGGATGTTCTTGCACGGATCACATTTATGTGTAAAACTTCCAATTTCTGCAGTCTGAGGATGTGGACAGGTTACCTGGTGCATGTTTGCCTCTCCTGGCTGTGGGGTGCTGGCAAGTGGAGGTTGTTTGTGCCTCCTTGAAGAAAGGGGAATTGCCTGTGGCTTTGGGAGTGGTTGTGGCAGGCCCCCTTCAGATTCCACTGATAACCTTTGCCCAGTCTCTGAAGTGTTGTCTTTTGGCAAAATGCTCCAGTGTGTGGCAGCCCAGCTTCAAGCCTTCATTGCTAGCTATGATAATCTAGGATCCCGTATCAGTCTGGTTTACAACCTGTTTGCAACAGATGTTTGCACAATGACTTGCACTGCACTTGGTGGATGTCCTGCACTGTAAGATGATCATGGAATACATCATGGTCCCCTCTATGGCATTCAGTACCATGAACCATGGTATCCTTCTGATCTACCTTGCTGACGTGCAGCTAGGGAGTCTCTCTCTCTCCCTCTCTCCCTCTCTCTCCCTCTCTGTTTTCTGGTCATTTTCTGGTCTCACTTTTCTGGCCCCAGTCAGGTAGAACTCTCTGTCACAAGAGACTAGGGCCCTGCAGGACCTGACATCTTTCCACAGGGCCTGTTCCGCCAGGCTTTTGGTTCAGGCCCAGTCTGACCCCCTTCCTTCTTCTTTCCTCTTTCTATGGGACCCTGTATGTAAGTGGCCTCTTGGCTCCTTCTCGCAGCCTTTCTCAACCTGTGGGTCCCCAGATGTTGTTGAACTACAACTCCCATCACCCCTAGCTAGCAAGGCCAGAGCTCAGGGATGATGGGAGTTGTAGTCCAACAACATCTGGGGACCCACAGGTTGAGAACCGCTGTATCGGCTTACATGGGATCAGCACGGGTGGCCAGGCGTGGTGAACATTTAATATTCCTTACCCCTACGGTTGTGATTCGTGGGTTCCCACCTAATTTTATTTTGATTTTACATGTGATTTTGAACTGTATTTTAATCAATCGTTTGATTTTGTGTTTTTAATGTTTTATATATTTGGTGTTAGCCGCCCTGAGCCTGGTCTTGGCCAGGGAGGGTGGGGTATAAATAAATCTATTATTATTACCATCATCATCATTATTATTATTATGGAGCATAGGTCTTGGAAGGTGGTACTCAAACTGTTGCTCTACCCTGTGGTCATTGCTATAAGGCTTCACCTTGCATCTTTT